>NC_142798.1:3597547-3614849 GCF_049724085.1 Artemia sp. Qi Xiang Cuo | reverse complement strand
TCAAGTTGGACAATGGGTTTAGGAGTTACAATAAGAATTTAAATTGCTCTGAATTGGTATTTTAAAAGAATTTATTGGTGATTAAGTTTACAAAAAGCTGTAAAGTATAGTTGTAGGTGAAAAAGATAAGTACTTAAGGTTGGAAAATGGGTTTAGGAGGGACAGTAAGAAAGGAACTTGCTGTGAAATTGTTATAGGTAATTATTTGGGGGGTAAATGTGTCCCAAAAAGCATATATTTATTTTGCGGGGTTCCAAAGATACGTACTCAATTAGTGAAAATAGACTTGGAACTATTGTAGATACTGCAAATCTCTCTGAAATGGTCTTTAAAAGTAATTATTTGTATGGTTGTTTCCAAACAGCAGTACAATATAGATTTGGCTGAAAAAGATAATAGCTTCAAATTGGAAATTGGGGTTATAAGTTATTTTAAGAAAGCATTTTGCTCTGAAATGGTCTTTGAAAAGTATTTCTTGTTGTTGAGGTATCCAAAAAGCTGTAAAGTATGGTTGTGGGTGAAAAATATAAGTACTACAAGTTGTAAAATGGGCTTAGGAGGGACAAGAAGAAATTAACTTGCTCTGAAATGGTCTTTGAAAAGTACTTCTTGGTATTGAGGTATCCAAATAGCTGTAAAGTATTGCTGTATCTGAAAAAGATCTGTACTTTAATTTGTAAAATAGAGTTAGGAGGGCCATTAAGAAAGTAACTTTCTCTGAAATGGTCTTTGAAATGTCTTTCTTGGTGTTGAGGTATCCAAAAAGCTGTAAATTGTAGTTTTGTGTGACAAATATAACTATCTCTAATTTTAAAATGGATTTAGAAGGGGTATTAACAATGCAAATTACTCAGAAATTATCTTTGAAAGTTATGTCTTTGTGTTGAGGTATCATAAAAGATGTAAAGTATGGGTGTGGGTGAAAAGATAAGTACTTCACGTTGAAAAAGGAGTTAAGGATGTAAATTAAGTAAGTATCTGGCTCTGTAATGGTATTTGAAAAGTATTTCTTGTTTTTGAGGTATACAAAAAGGTTTAAAGTATAGATGTGTATGAAAAACATAAAGTACTCAAAGTTTGACACCGGGTTTATGTGGGACATTAAGAAATTAACTTGCTCTGAAATGGTCTTTGAAAATTATTTCATGGTGTTGAGGTATTCAAAAGCTGTAAAATATAGTTGTGGGGGAAAAAGATAAGTACTTCAAGTTGGAAAATGGATTTAGGAGGGACATTAAGAAAGTAACTTGCTCTTAAATGGTCTTTGAAAAGTATTTCTTGGTGTTGAGGTATCCAAAAAGCTGTAAAGTATAGTTGTGGGTCAAATAGATAAGGAATTAAAGTTGGAAAATGGATGTAGGAGGGACATTAATAAATTAACTTGCTCTTAAATGGTCTTTGAAAAGTATTTCTTGGTGTTGAGGTATCCAAAAAGCTGTAAAGTATAGTTGTGGGTGAAAAAGATAAGTATTTCAAATTGGAAAATGGGTTTAGAAGGGACATTAAGAATGTAACTTGCTCTGAAATGGTCTTTGAAAAGTATTTCTTGGTGTTGAGGTATCCAAAAAGCTGTAAAGTATAGTTGTGGGTGAAAAGATAAGTACTTCAAGTTGGAAAATGGGTTTAGGAGGGACATTAAGAAAGTAACTTGCTCTGAAATGGTCTTTGCATATTATTTCTTGTGTTAAGGTATCCAAAAAGCTATAAAGTATAGTTGGGGGTGAAAAGGATAAGTATTCCAAGTTTGAAAATAGGCTGAGGAGATATTTTTAGAAAGCAATTTGCTCTGAAATAGTCTTTGAAAAGTATTTCTTTTTGTTGAGGTATCCATAAAGCTGTAAAGTATGGTTGTTGGTGAAAAAGATAAGTAGTTCAAGTTGGAAATTGGGTTTAGGCGGGAAATTAAGAAAGTAACTTCCTATGAAATGGTCTTTGAATATTATTTTATGGATTTTAGGGATCCAAATAACTTTATATTATAGTTGTGGGTGAAAAAGATAAGTACTCGTAGTTGGAAAAATGGGGTTAAGATAGATATTAAGAAAGTAACTGGCTCTGAAATGGTCTTTGAAAAGTATTTCATGGTGTCGAGGTATCCAAAAGCTGTTAAGTATAGTTGAGGGTGAAAAAGATATGTACTTCAAGTTGGAAAATGGGTTTAGGAGTGACATTAAGATAATAACTTGCTCTGAAATGGTCTTTGAAAAGTATTTTTTTGTGTTGAGGTATACAAAAAGCTTTACAGTATAGTTGTGGGTGAAATATATGAGTAGTTCAAGTTAGAACATGGGTTTAGGAGTAACATTAAGAAATTAAATTGCTCTGAAATGGTATTTGAAAGGTATTTCTTGGGGTTGAGGTATCCAAAAAGCATTAAATTTTATTCGTTGTAGAAAAAGATAAGTACCTGTATTTGAATAAAGTGTTTAGAAGGTACTTTAAGTATGTATACTTCGCGCCAATTTTGAATGAAAAGTATTTCTTGGCGATGAGACATCCAAAAATATGTCATATATAGTTGTGGGTGAAAAACTTAAGTAATTACAGCAGCAAAACGGAGGTAGTAAGTGAATAACGAAAGTATCTGGATCTAACATAGCATAAAGTTTTTCGTTGTTTGTAATTAAACAAAAATAATCAACGTGTAATTTTTGGTAAAATTGATTTGTTCTTAAAATTTGAATTTTGGTTGTGGAGGGACAAAAGGTATGTATCTTGTTCTGAAATGGTCATTGAAAAGTATTTCTTGGTTTTGAGTTATCCAAAAAGCTGTAAAGTATAGTTGGTGGTGAAAAGATAAGTACTTCAAGGTGGAAAATGGGTTTAGGAGGGACATTAAGAAAGTAACTTGCTCTGAAATGGTCTTTGAAAATTATTTTTTTGATTTGAGGTATACAAAAAGCAATAAAGTATAGTTGTGGGTGAAAAAGATAAGTACTCAAAATTGGAAATTGAGCTAATTAGATATTTTAAGAAAGTAATTTGCTCTGAAATAGTCTTTGAAAAATATATCTAGTTTTTTAAGTATCAAAAAATCTGTAATGTAAGGTTGTGGGTGAAAAACATAAGTACTTCAAGTTGGAAAATGGGTTTAGGAGGGACATTAAGAAAGTAACTTGCTCTGAAATGGTCTTTGAAAAGTATTTCTTGGTGTTGAGGTATCCAAAAAGCTGTATAGTATAGTTGTGGGTGAAAAAGATAAGTACTTCTGATTGGAAAATGGGTTTAGGAGGGACATTAAGAAAGTAACTTGCTCTGAAATGGTCTTTGAAAAGTATTTCATGGTGTTGAGGTATTCAAAAGCTGTAAAGTATAGTTGAGGGTGAAAAAGATAAGTACTTCAAGTTGGAAAATGGGTTTAGGAGGGACATTAAGAAAGTAACTTGCTCTGAAATGGTCTTTGAAAAGTATTTCTTGGTGTTGAGGTATCCAAAAAGCTGTAAAGTATAGTTGTGGATGAAAAAGTTAGGTACTTCAAGTTGGAAAATGGGTTTAGGAGGGTCATTAAAAAAGTAACGTGCACTGAAATTGTCTTTGGTGTTGAGGTATCCTAAAAGCTCACGAGTTTAGTCGCGGGTGAAAGAATAATGTACTGCTAGTTGTAAAATGTGTGGAGGTTGGACATTTAGAAACTCGATTGATCTGAAATGGTATATTAAATGTACTTCTTGGTGTTGATGTATACAAAAAGATGTAAAGTATAATTGTGGATGAAAAAGATAAGCACTACAAGTTGGAAAATGGTTTAGGAGGGACAATAATAAAATGACTTGCTATTAAATGGTCAATGACAAGTATTTTTTGCTTTTTAGGTATCAAAAAATCTGTAAATTATAGTTGTGGGTGAAAAAGATAAGTACTCTTAATTGGAAAATGGGCTTAGGAGGGACATTAAGTAAGTAACTGGCTCTGAAATAGTATTTGAAAAGTATTTCACGGTGTTGAGGTATTCAAAAGAGGTAAAGCATAGTTGAGGGTGAAAAAGATATGTACTTCAAGTTGGAAAATGGGTTTAGGAGGGACATTAAGAAAGTAACTTGCCCTGAAATGGTCTTTGAAAAGTATTTCTTGGTGTTGAGGTATCGAAAAAGCTGTAAAGTATAGTTGTGGATGAAAAAGATAGGTACTTCAAGTTGAAAAATGAGTTTAGGAGTGACATTAAGAAAGTAACTTGCTCTGAAATGGTCTTTGAAAAGTATTTCTTGGTGGTGAGGTATACAAATATCTTTAAAGTATAGTTTTTTGTGTAAAATTTTAGTAATTGTATTTTTTATTTTTGTTTAGTATGGACATTAATATATCAAATTGATCTGAACTGGTCATTGAAAACTATTTCTTGGTGTTGAAGTATCCATAAAGCTGTAAATTATAGTTGTGGCTGACAAAGATAAGTATTTTGCTCTGTAATTGTCTTTTAAAAGAATTTCTTGGTATTGAGGTATCCAAAAAGCTGTAAAGTATAGTTGTGGGTGAAAAAGATAAGTCCTTCAAGTTGGAAAATGGGTTAGGAGGGACATTAATAATGTAACTTGCTCTGAAATGGTCTTTGAAAAGTATTTCTTGGTGTTGAGGTATCCAAAAAGCTGTAAAGTATATTTGTGGATTAAAAAGATAAGTACTTCAAGTAGGAAAATGGGTTTAGGAGGGACATTAAGAAATTAACTTGCTCTGAAATGTTCTTTGAAAAGTATTTCTTGGTGTTGAGGTATCCAAGAAGCTGTAAAGTATAGTTGTGGGTGAAAAAGATAAGTACGTCAAGTTGTAAAATGGGTTTAGTATGGACATTAATATTGTAACTTGCTCTGAAATGTTCTTTGAAAGGTATTTCTTTGTGTTGAGGTATACAAAAAGCTGTAAAGTATAGTTGTGGTTGAAAAAGATAAGTGCATCATTGTGGTTAATTGGTTTAGGATTGTCATTTAGTAAGTAACGTTCACTTTATTGGTCTTTTATTATTATTACATTGTTTTGAGTAATCCAAAAAGCTGTAAAGGATTTTGGATGGGGACCAAGAAATGAACAAAATGTTGGAACATGGTTTTTGGTGGGATGTAGAGAAAGTAACTTGATCTGAAATGGTCTTTGAAAAGTATTTATTGGTGTTGAGGAATCCAAAAAGCTGGAAAGTAGAGTTGTTGGTGAAAAAGATAAGTACTTCAAGTTGGAATATGGGTTTAGGAGGTGCATTAAGAAATTAACTTGCTCTGAAATGGTCCTTGGAAAGTATTTCTTGGTGTTGAGGTATCCAAACAGCTGTAAAGTATGGTTTTTGGTGATAAGGAAATGTACTTCTAGGTTTAAAATTGTTTTATGATTTTCTATAATTATTAAACTTTATACTTATTGTTCTTCTAATAATATTTATTTATGGTGATTCATCCAAAAAGCTGTAAATTATAGTTGTAATTAAAAAAGATAGGTACTCCAAATTGGAAAATTGGCTCAGGAGGGACATTAAGAAAGTAACTTGTTCTGAAAAGATACAATAAAGCCTTAAAAAAGTATTAAAAAATGAAGAGGGAACTCTTTGGGGGCCCGGGGGGGAGGCATTAGGGGGTCCGGGGGGCCCTTGGGGGCGGGGTGGTCCTTTGGGGACCCGGGGGGGCCTTTGGGGGTCTGGGGGGCCCTTGGGGGCCGGGTGGTCCTTTGGGACCCCGGGGGACCTTTGGGGACCGATGGCTTCCTTCGGGGTTGGGGTAGGGACCTCACGACACTGTTCAAATGGAACTTGTGTATTATATGTACTACACTCAGAACTTCTTCTAAAACATCTTCTAACATCATCTTTTAGAATGTCTCTAACTGTTTCACCGAAATAATTCCCTAAAATGTGTAAAACGATTTCACTCAAATAATCCCTAAACGTAATTTATGCTTGTTCCTTTTGTTTTTGGCATCCCTGCGCTGTCACATTTCAAATTACTAAGAAACCCTTTCACATGTTAATCTCTTCGTCTCTAAGATCAAAACATTCGCCCGTTTCGCCCAAATAATCTCTAAACGTAATTTATGGGTGTTCCTTTTGTTTTTGGCATCCCTGCGCTGTCACATTTCAAATTACTGGGAAACCCTTTCCCGCGTTAATCTCTTCATCGCTAAGATGTTTCTTGGAGAATTTTTTCCAGGGCGAAGTTTATTAATATCTTTGGAGTTCGACCAGTAGAATTGTTTCCTCGGTAAAGTTCATCAATGTCTTGGGTCTATTCCTGGAGAATTGTTTCTGGGCGACGTTTTTAATGTCTGACAGATGATGTCATGGTTGATTGATTTGTCAAGAAAGGGGAAATAATTTGTTGTGTCTAAGGGGAACTATTGTTTCACGAAAGGGGAATTGAGGTCATTGAATCTTGACATTCACCCCTAGCATGCAATTGACCAAAACAACAACGACATCAAATAAATCGACCTTGGAAAAAGAGGTCATTGAACCCATTAGACTCAATCAATAATCCTTGAATAAATTATGTAAAAAAGTTATAGGTGGCAGCACATGTGGTCTCGTGGGATCAATAGGGGCAATTCTACTCTTGTTTTCTAAAAAAGCTAAAATGACGGTACTGATACGAAATAGCATTACAAATTATCGTTTATATTACTCAAGGGCTTTCTCACTTCGCCGCCTGATGCACTTCTCGGAATGCCTTGTTTTCCGCGGTGGAAGGTACGTTTCCATCACGCCGTGCCTCTTTGTGCGACGCATTGCATATTTTCTCGGCAGAAGTGTTGACAGGCTACACAGGCCAACTGGCCGGTGGTTGAATGCAAGGTTATGGATTTTTATTTATCAATTGGTTCATACTTTGAATAAGACAACAATATGCACATTGACTATATTGTAGTTCAATCCCGCCACATAGCTTAATTTTTCTTCGCTCTCCTCAAAATCAATAATTATATCAGTGATATGGTCATTGACTCCTGGGAAATACGCCCCGGAAAGTTTACCTGCAGAAAATTGACCCCACATGCAAAATTGAGCAACCAAGGAGAAAGTATGATAGATAAAAATAATGAAGAAAAGAAGGAATTGCGTTCACTAGGCGTACATCAGAAGGTCTTCCCGTCTGAAGTAGCCTACCTTTAAGGGGCATATTCTTTTTTTTTATTTACGTTAAATAACATGGAGTCAAACTCTAAGTCAGAACCAAACAAATTTAAAATTGACAGTACTCTTTCCAAATGAGTGACCAATTGTTTAAGTAAAGAAAGTTTTCAAAAAGTCATCAAATCCTGTCCACGCAAAAGTTTTGGGTATCATACCGAAAAACAACAACAAAAGACAAAAAAAGAACAACTCTACTAATATTCTAGGCAATTGCTTTCAAAAATGGCAAGGAGACTTGGGGGTCATACATTTGTAAAATTCCTGAATCCAAAGATGAAGTTCTACCTCCGTTTTCTAGGGAGGAGGAAGTCCATAGGCTAATTGAGTGACAACCGTACTCATGTAGTCCTATTCGAGTTTCAGGACTTCTAAGAAATTCCAGAAGTTCGGATGATATCAGCTAATGGAACTTTGCATCCGAGAGTGCCGCCTCTCAATCAAATTGTTAGTCTTCGGGAGGCTTTGGACGTGTTGATTTCTGGTATCCCATTGATCAGGAGTAAATGAGGGGGGTGACCTTTTGATTCCTTCTTAGAAGACCTATATAAGTGTCCTCAAAGTGGTCCGTTAACTCGGTAAAATCACTGCCAAGCTTCACCTGGATATCTCTGAAGGCTGACACAATGTCACTAATAGGAAGAAATGCCCGAGATTTTATCACTGCAGAGACAGCTTAGGGTCATTTCTATACCTCTCCTGGAGCCCAAGTGCCTGAACTTTTCTGTACACGCTCTGACACAGAAAAAACACAACCTTTTATCGTCGCTTTAGGAAGGTCAACTTTAAGGCGTTAATTGAGGCGGCTTCAAAATCTATCGTCACTGACTGGGGGAAAGGGTGGATTCTGTGGCCTTGAATGGGACGGGTGTATGTGGCTTGGGATTCATTGGAGGGCAGGGTGAATGGATAGGGGATGGTATTACTATCAAGAAGAACGTAAATGGTGTAACAAATGATTAGAAAGCAGTCTGTTAATTTTAAAGGAGAATACCCAGGTTTCCCCGGATGCCAAAAATGTGGAACCGTTGATAATCTCATACACGACTGTCAAAAAGAGAGAAATTCTCCCCGCTGTCAAGTTTTTGGAGATGGTCAAGTTTCTGGGTAAAATTTTTGCGGATAAGCAGGGTACCGGGGGAATACGCTTGACCCCAATATACGCCGACCCGAACCTATCATCACTGTCCGTCTATGCAGATAATGTCCAACACAGGAGGTGGATGGCAATCGGGCATGTACATACAAGTTTTTTTTTTCCAGAGAGGGGGACAACAATAAGAAAAACAAATTTATTTGATAATTCGAATGAGAAGTCCACAGAAATCTGGAAATTTTGGGATTTTGGGAGGAACCTCAGCCCCCATCCCTCCGGCGCATATCTCAGACTAAAACACGTGGAATTTATTTCGCTTTTATCCACAAACTTGATCTCATCCAGAATTGTCTGAAGGACTTCTTCAGATTTTTAGGTGGGTAGCCTATTACCGAATAATAAACTCCGATGGAAATTTTGACGGGCCTCAAACTGTTCTTTGATATTTAGAAAAACTGAAGATTTTGTTCAGAACTGATCAAAATTTGAAGATTGTCAGGTAGACACTACAAAACTGTTAAATCATAAACAATGGTGAAAAGTTTGATGGGCATCACACTGTTTTTGAATATTTAGAAAATATGAAGATTTGTTCAGAATTACCTGAATTAAATCTTCAGATTTTAAGATAGAGATATTGCCAAGCCGTTGAGTAATATTGATCAACGAAAAATTTGATCGACCTCAAGTTGTCTTCGTATTTTTAGAAAATTTTAAAATTTTGTTCAAATTTTTTCCCCACAAAGTTTTTGAAGTACTGACAACTCATTTTTTTAAAGCTGTAAAATGGTAGAGAGTTTTCCGAAATAGGGTACATGGATAAATTTAAGCAGATGGTAAAGCCGAAGGGCCACTGACTTTAGAAATCATGTACTCCGGGTAAGGCGTGCCAAGCGCGGCGAAAATGTGCCTGCCGCGACGAAAGTGTGCTGAACATTACTGGCCTACTGGGACTATGTGGTAGCATATACGTGGCGCTCTAATATGTTCACCCGTTTTACCCCTTGGGTAAAACTGTCGTAAGATCGAACTCCCCTTAGGCATGAAGGAATTAAAAAAAAAGGAAAAACATAACAGCAAGCGTTCCATTTTAAGAAGAATAGTTTTTGTTTTGTTTTAGAAATAAAAACAATACCGTCTATAAGCTGAAATTTAGCTGAAATTATGAACTGAAATTCAAAAGTTATGTTTGTATATCAACATGGAAGTTTAGGGAAATTTAAAAAATTCGCGTCAGGTAAGGTAGCCTAAAAGGTTATTTAAAATATCTATTAGCTATGGGGATTTAGATCTGAATCAAATTTAAGCTAAAATATGGGGGGTGTTCCAGAACTCAAATATTATTGATGGTATTCTTGTTCCAGAATAACGGATAACACATAGTTATAAGTAACCTGTTCACTAAAGTGCAGAGTGGACTAATTTCATCCCTTTTGTGTATTAGAAGCATCTTTTGTGGGTTAAATTTGTTTTTATCCTCCATTCTAGGCTGAAGGTAATAACAAATAATTAATGATTAGTAATGATTGTTGGGCTCTGGGAAACAAGCATGTTCAATCAAATCCGATACTGTGTCATTCATATGCCCCATTTGTAATGGGGCTTTTGGATGGCATTTTACAAATACCGAAGTTTGGCTAGTGCTAATTTAAGCCAATCGCGATTTTCTAAAATTGAATCAGCCAATCAGAAAATCCAATGAAAAATCGGATTGGCTCAAATTTAGCGTTAGCTAAATCTTGGTATAAATAAAATCTCATTGTGAATGGGGCAACAGACGCAGCCTTATTTAGTTTAGACTATAAAAAAAAGGATGAATCGATAAGTTTGAAAATATTTGGATTGACAACCATTGACAGAAACAAAAGGTTTTTAATCGCGACTTGGTCTTTATTTTAGATTTTATGAAAGTAAGAACAAAATCGCTAATGACTCGTGATTATCCATGAGTGAATTGAGTTTCGTGGTTTTCAAGCCAATGCACTTTAATTTTCTTTGTTTTAAACAGAATTATGGTTTTCATATTTTAGCCGTATGCCCGTAATCATAGTTGTTTGGATTACGTCACTATTGAATGAATGAATGATTTTTATTACCGATCTTTAACAATACAAAAAAAGTAAAACTGGAGTAGAGAGAAAATGAACAGAAAACAACAACACATCGAACAAACGAGCAACTAAAATTAATACTTCAAAAACCAAAGACGAAACTATTTACATAAAAAGACAGCCATTACACAGTACTAACTATAGCTTCAAACATACTATGCGTTGGGTCCAAAGATTTCAGGAACTTTTCCCTCCTGGTCACGATTACGACGAAGGTGTCATCGAGTCCGTAACGTGCTGAAATCTGGCGGTTTCTTCGCCATGGGGGAAGGCTAAGCAGATATTTTGCAAACTTATAGAACACTGTGCGGATTTTTTTTTTTTTATCATCAACAGTGAGCAAAGACCAGAAAGGTGACAAAGCTAAGATATGAGGGGTGGCAAAGGAGTTGAAGATCCGTGCTAGAATGCGGCGGTTATATAGGCGTTTGCATGATAAAATCATCCCATATACTTTTTGGACTTTCTGTTTGAGATCATTTATTAGACAGGACCGGGTAGCTTTAAGATTAAACCCAATTGGCAAACCAAAGTAAGTCATTGATGCTGCTGCAGTAACAGTATTACTACCTAGTGCAAATATGACAGGTACCAACTCTTTCTTACGACAATTAAAGACGACCACCTCGCTTTTGCTGGAGTTGAATTCTAGGCCTATGCTAGCATATTCATTAGACAAAATCTGATGTATCCGATAAAAACTTTGAAAACGAATTTATTCTTTCTGGTACTTAGATGTTGTCAATTTTATCCGATGTGTCTGACATGTGATGTTGATAATGCATTTAAGGGATATTGATAAAGCATTTATTCACACTGATACTTAGATTTTGTCAATCTTATCCCATGTATCTGAGAAAGGGATGTTGATGAAGAATTTAATAACTCTGATACTTAGATTTTGTCAAGTTTATCCCAAGTATTCGAGAAAGGGATGTTGATATAGAATTTAATCAATCTGATACTTAGATTTTGTCAATTTTATCAAATGATGTTGATAATGCATTTCAAGGATGTTGATAAAGCATTTATTCACTCTGATACTTAGATTTTGTCAATTTTATCCCATGTATCCGAGAAAGTGGACCATGTATAAACGAAGAAGTGGACCATTTGCAAATCTTTTATTTTTATTTACAAATCTGACGATGGTTCGGCTCGGTATGATTCGGCTCAGTACGAACAAATACGGGAAAAAACCGAGGGAGAAATACCCTGGTATCAAAGCAGTTATACATATGGGACACAAAATGAGAACGAAAACAATCCGCGACTAACCAACACTAAACGCGAATCCCAACCCGGAAGTATGGCATCATGCACAAAAATTAATTGATCGATTTTTTGAATTTCTCAGGCTTGAAGAATTGTATACTTAAAAACCACAGAACGAATAATGATTCGATACGGACAATGAACTCAATCAAGCTTAATTTTGATGACATCTCTTTGTTATGACAAGCGAAATTTTTAGTTAAAGTTGCAAGGAAGTGGTTTTCATTGGTGCTTACCTTCGTTTTTTCGTCAATGCTATTGTTGCTTAATCACTTCTAACTTAATTTAAAATATCAGATAACACAAATCAGGTGCTGAGGAACTTTGACTGCAAAATATATGTCGCAGATGGGACGTCTGTGTGCCTTTGACACTTTTCTGAACCTCTGAGGCTGGTTATGCTTTCAGCTCCGTACCTCTAAGCTTGTCATCACGGCTCCCCGTGTATACGGCGTGACCAATTGAGCTGCAGCTTGATCCAGCCATGACTCACAGACTGTAGGAATGACTCGCAATGACTTCAATCACTTGATTCGTTGCTGTTCAATGGTGCTGTTTGAAGTTCTGATGTTGTTACATATGTATTACTTAGCAGCAGGTTACTTCCAACCTGCGGTCCCCATGGCAAATTGTGAAATCAACCTCGCCCATTCCGTAGAATTCAACTGTTCAAAATCAAAGTCATGTCGTATTTTTGTCCAACTTAGATTTTCTTCTTTTTTGTATAATCATATTGGACAGGTTACCGTAAAAAGTTGGAAAAATGACTCATTTACTTCAAGAACTGTGATGTCTAGCGCGTTCTCCAAGACACCAACGTAGTACGAGTATACTGCAAGACAGGTTCTCCAGTGTGATAACGAATGTTAATAAAAAAAAAAGGACCCAAAGATTATTATATTACAGCAGCATAACAAAAATTACCAATTATGGAAAATTATCTGCAAAACTAGGTTCCTGGTGTAAAAACAAAAATCCCATTCAAACGTCCAATGGAACCTAGCGTAATACGTATCTGTCTGTCTTTACTTTTTGTATCCATTAGCAGCCCCTCCCACCAAAAACAAATAACGGATATGTTTTGATCATTTAAACTTTTTTAAATATTATAATTGAAATTATTGACTCTTTTTATCCAATTGAATAAAACAGGTTTGGCGATTCAAAGAACTAAAGAGTATTAAGGCATTGGGTCTCTCATGGTCGCAATTCGTTAAGTTCAACTAATCCAAATATATAGTATCTGAAATATAAATTAATTTTTTATTCAGATTCTGCCTTATGCTGAATTCCAAGCAGTTAATTAGCAACACCCAAACGAAAAAACGACTGCTTACGAAGTAGCACAATCAAGCAAAAAATATATATAAATTGTCGGTTACGTATTATCCAGGAACGCAACTTTGGGCCTCCAGTCCTGCTAGAGTTGCTAAAAGATCTTTGTCTAAACTGTCAGATTTCGAAGCTAAATTGTCTCATTTGTCTTACTGGACAGTCAATTAGTACGTTAAGACCTTCAACCTCAGTTCACCATAGTAAAAGACCAGTGAACTTCAAGTGGTTTCCCCACAACTCTTCATAGCTTGACCAACTAACCTGAGCACTTCCCCTGAAACTTAAAGATCCCAGCCACCTCATAGTTACATTTATGGATGAAAAATTGCCAGATTTATGTGTTCTGCATAAACTTTGACGCAACACTTGCATTAGAGAACTAGAAATCGAAATCTGGTTCGATCGAAATCGAAATCGTGAACCTAGACGAAGATGGGTTTAGCATGAAACCTGAGTTTCCCCTTAGAGAGGCCTTTAGTATGAAACAGGCGTTTCTGAAGCACTGAAAGATGTGATTTTAGATTCCTGAAGTTGTTCTAATATACAAGAGGAATATTTTGAAATCACCTGCCACCGGTTTTCGAATTTTATTCAATTCAATCTGATTCTTTTGAAGAAGGGTGGAAATTTGAGAAAACAAAATTGCTATCATCTACTACGCTATCATCTTCCTGGGGTGATCGTATCGATCCAATGGTCCTAAAATATCGCGAGAGGGCTCATTCGAACGGAAATTAAAAGTTCCAGTACCCTTTTTGAGTGAACAAAAAAATTGGAGGGCAACTAGGCCCCCTCCCACGCTCATTTTTTTCACAAAGTCACCCGATCAAAATTTTGAGATAGCCATTTTATTCAGCATAGTCGAAAATCTAATAACAATGTCTTTGAAGATGACTTAAACACCCAAAGTCCCTGGGGGAAGGGCTGCAAGTTACAAACTTTGCCCATTATTTAAAACAGTATTGGTTATTGGGAAGTAAAGCCTACAGACGTTTTCAGGAGGGATATTTTCTGGTGTGGAGAGTGGGGTCGGGGGGAGGTGGTTACGTGTGAGGATCTTAACATGGAAGATGTTTTCATGGGGGAAGGGATATTTTTATTAAGGGGGCGCCGGATTTCCCCGCATTATTTAAAAAAAACGATCAGAAATTAAATTTAAAAAACAAGCTTTTTCAACTGAAAGTAAGGAGCAACATTAAAACTTAAAAAGAGCAGAAATTATTACGCATATGTGGGGGTTCGTCCCCTAGTCAATACCTCGCTCTTTTAGTACTTAAAAAAAACAACTATTTATTCTAATTAAACGGCCTTTGTGATTCAGGTGTCATTCTTAAGGAATTTGAAGAAAAATCGAACTTCAGCGTAAAGAGCGAGGCATTGACTAGGGGGCCAACCCCCTCATATACGTATTAATTTCTGTTCGTTTTAAATTTTAATGTTGCTCCTTACTTTCAGTTGAAAAAGCTTGTTCTTTTTTTATTTAATCATAAAAAGATCTGTGAATTTGTATAATGTTCTTACTCATTCTGTAAATTCATCGCAAAATTAGTGGTCCGTAAGTATCAAACAGTTCGTGGTAACAAACTGTAAGTAAGGAGCGACCCGGCTCAATGGTAACCGAAACTCGAGAAAACGGAATTTTGATACCAATAGATACATTAAAAGAATCAGATGATAATTCTGATTTCAAATATATAAGTTTCATCGATTTAATCTTACCTATCAAAAGTTACGCGCCTGAGAAAATTCGGCTGATTTTCGAAAAAAGGGGGAAAGACCCCCTAAAAATTATAGAACCTTAATGAAAATTACACCATCAGATTCAGCGTATCAGAGAAACCTACTGTAGAGGTTTCAAGCTCCTATCTGCCAAAATGTGGAATTTTGCATTTATTGCCAGAAGAAAGATCACGGATGGGTGTTTATTATTATTTTTTTTTTTTTTTTTTTTTTTTTCCCAGGGTTGATCGTATCGACCCAGTGGTCCTAGAATATCGTGGGAGGGATCATTGGAACGGAAATATAAAGTTCTAGTGCCCTTTTTAAGTGACCAAAAAAAATGGAGGGCAACTAGGCCCCCTCCCACGCTCATTTTTTTCCCAAAGTCATCTGATCAAAGTCATCTGATTTTGAGATAGCCATTTTGTTCAGCATGGTCGAAAATATTATAACTATGTCTTTTGGGATGACTTAATCCCTCGAAGCCCCCAGGAGGAGGGCTGAAAGTTATGAACTTTACCCTATGTTAACATATAGCATTGGTTATTAGGACCCGGCTCAATGGTAACCGAAACTCTAGAAAACAGTATTTTGATACAAATAATACATCAAAAGAATTGGATTTTAATGCTGATTTCAAATATATAAGTTTCATCAAGTTTAATCCTACCCATCAAAAGTTACGTGCCTGAGAAAATTTGGCTGATTTTCAAAAAAAGGGGGAAAGACCCCCTAAAAGTTAAAGAATCTTAATGAAAATCATACCATCATATTCCGCGTATCAGAGAACCCTACTGTAGAGGTTTCAAGCTCCTATCACCAAAAATGTGGAATTTTGCATTTTTTGCCAGAAGAAAGATCACGTGTGCGTGTTTATTTTTTTTTTTTCCCTAGGGGTGATCGTATCGACCCAGTGGTCCTATAATATCGGGGGGGGGCTCATTCGAAGGGCAATTAAAATTTCTAGTGCCCTTTTTAAGTGACCAAAAATAATGGAGGGCAACTAGGCCTCCTCCCACGCTCATTTTTTTCCCAAAGTCACCTGATCAAAATTTTGAGATAGCCATTTTTTTTAGCATGTTCGAAAATATTATAAGTATGTCTTTTAGGATGACTTAATCCCCCGAAGTTCCCAAGAGGAGGGCTGAAAGTTATGAACTTTACCCAATGTTAACATATAGTATTGGTTATTGGGAAGTATACAGCACAGACGTTTTCAGGGGAGATTTTTCCTGGCAGTGGGGGGGGTCGGGGGTTATGTGGGAGGATCTTTCCATGAAGGAAGTTTTCATGGGGGAAGGGACATTGCTATGAAGGGGACGCCGGACTTCCCAGCATTATTTAAAAAAAGATCAGAAATTAAATATAAAAAAACAAGTTTTTCAACTGCAACAGCAGCAACATAAAACTTTAAACGAACAGAAAGTATTACATATATGATTGGGTTCACCCCCTAGTCAATAACTCACTCTTTAAGCCAGAGATTTTTTAGTACTTTCATATGAGCTATTTATTCTCATTACCGGCCTTTGTGATTAAGCGGTAATTTTTAAAGAATTGGAACAAAATTCAAACTTTCGCTTAAAGAGCAAGGTATTGACTAGGGGGCGAACCCCCTAATATAAGTATTAAAAATATATAAATATAGAATTTCGTTACGTAAGTTAATTCGTAAGTTATGTATATTTATTACTAATAAAAACGTTCGTAAAAAAAATGAAACAAGTTCCGAGAAAGCCATTTAACTAGATAAAAGTAAATTAATATGGAAATTTTTTTTTAATTATTCATGTACTGTGAGCCAAGATCAAAACCTGCATTTATTCAAAAACGTTCAAAAATTAAATTAAAAAAAACAAGTTTTTTTAACTGAAAGTAAGGAGCGAAATTATAACTTAAAACGAACAGAAATTATTCCGTAAATGAAAGGGGCTGTCCCCTCCTCAACGCCTTGCTCTTTACGCTAAAGTTTGACTTTCTCACAACTCTATTTTTTTAAACAATAAAAAACTTTAGCGTAAAGAGTGAGGCGTTGAGGAGGGGACATCCCTTTTCATATACAGAATAATTTCTGTTCGTTTTAAGTTTTAATGTCGCTCCTTACTTTTAGTTAAAAAAACTTGTTTTTTTTTATTTAATTGCATACAAAAGCTGCTGTCTCAGCTTTTTGTATATCTAATCCCACGATTCGAAGTTATTTTTCCTTCTTACGTCTCATCATTTCTAGATGGATGGTCAAGTTTTTTATAGCTGCCAGGAAGCCTGATGTCTTTCTTTTGTTGATACCACCAGTCTAGTCTCATTTTCTTGCCTTCTTCTCTTGAAGGGAAATTTATTTACTCTTGTAAAAGTTCTACAACTAATATTACCTGTGGCTCAGTTCATTGGCAGATCCAGGGAGGCCGGTGGAAGGGGGCCAGGATCCCCAAGATTTTTCAGGCGCCCTCATTCTTTGTTTTTTTTTCCTTTTTCGCTCTGTTTTTCAAATAAATATGCCAATTTGGTCAATTATTGGCGCCCTTGCCACATTGCCCCCCCCCCAAGATTTTGCTTATTGGTGTCCTAGTCACATCGGGCGCCCATCCCCCAGAATTTGCTCTAGATCCGCCCCTGGCTCATTTAAGGCATATTTGCAAGGCTTTACTTTAAGGAGGGTCTAAATCA
>NC_142798.1:3543638-3597047 GCF_049724085.1 Artemia sp. Qi Xiang Cuo | reverse complement strand
ATATATATATATATATTTAGCTCTTTAAGCTTGCAAGCTACCTACTGAGAAAAATTGAAAATAGTTTTATTTTCCTTTATTATCAAAATAAAATACTCATTGTTACAAATTTAGATTTTTTAGAATAAGAACAGATTTGTTTTTATTATTCAAGATTATTCAGTCACTGACACTTCCTTCAGCGAGCTTCCTCTTTGTATACTCAAGCGTAAAATTGTTACTAATCATGCGGTTATGAACATTTTTTGTGAAACTCAAAGTCAATTTAGTCAGAAATTATTAAAACTCTTTGGTATAACAGCCTTTTTTCTCTTTAAACTATCAGATTTCAATTAAATGAAGACATAAATATAAATTTAAGAAGTTGAAAAGTTAATTAACATGGCTCAGTCAATCCCCGTAAGCAGCATATATTCTTAATTGTTTTTTATTCTTCTTTTAAAGACGAAAAGCATCATTAGCCTACTATGATCTAAAATATCACTGAAATACATTTTCCAGTATTAAAGGATAACTAGCTATAAGTAAGGAAAAAACCGAAACTCAAAAAAAAGGAAGCTTTTGTAACAGTTAATACATTTAAAAAAAAATCAACATTTTATTCTAGCTCCAAATTACCGATCGATTCTTTTTAATTTAATAATTAGAATATTTTTGCTCACCAGAAATTGCTTAGAATTAACAATTTTTTCTATGTAAATGTTTTTTACAAAAAATAATTGTAGTGCTATCTCGAACAAAACTATTCAAAACTGATGGAGGATCTAATACGAAACCTGAATATATACAAAAATTATTGGCAACCCAAAAGAGACATTGGTTTTTTGGTTTACCACTAAAAAAAGACACTGAACTTTGAAATTGCGTAAATCCTCTTGACAAAGAGTGTAATGACCGAGTGTAATGACCTGTTTACCTACCAGAAAAACCTGTTTGGTACGGGGGCGTACGCAAATTCAAAAGAAGGACTATACTTAAATCTGTAAAAAAAATGATATGTTATTTTTTTTTATATTAATAATAATTATGGGTAAATAGGCAAGTAAGTTGGTAAGGCAAGTTAATAAAGCAAGGAATTTCATATGAACTAGTCAAATTATATGACAATTTACTTTTTTCTTTGTTTAATCAATGATTAATAAGAAATAAATGATCTTTGGTTTTTTCAATTCTATTGGGAAATTGTGCCAATGAATTATTTTGTTATTGATATGATTAGGACTTTTTGAATTCTGTAGCATTTGATATAATGTGTATTTTGATGTGGAAGACCTAAAATATGCTATAATTCTAACTTATTTGTATTATCTTAGAATTTTAATTTCCAAATTGATCCATTATTTATCTGAGAAAAACAGACTCAACAGGAATGTTGGATGTCATCTAGAAGTCTTGACTTAAGGCTCCTGCCAAATGGTGTGTGACGTGGAGGCCGTTACAACTTCACTCCTCCAGGTTAACTGAACTCTCGCAATGAAGGGGCCTTGTCTACGGCAATATCGGCTATTTCTAGGAACTTCTTTAGGCTGTCTTTCCATCTGGTTCGAGGTCTTTCCCTCGGACGCGAACAAACATGCCATGCGGGGTCGATGTCATATATATTTTGAGCAGGAGTTACCGATGGCATCCGGAGGAGGTACGCGTACCAGATAAGGGATCGTTAGACAATTTGAGCTGAAATGCGAAAAGGCAAAAAAGAATTGTCCTATCGCACAATGAAGTATATGCTTTGACAATATTTACTTAAGAACAGAGATAGTTTTACCACCAAGCTCTAATGTGCGCCATCACGATGTTGGGGGAGGAGGGCTTATTGGATATTCCCATCATCGAAAGGCATCATGATTCTTTTCTTCTGCATGATGGTTATGTAAGTAGAGATGCCTTATTGACTCGTGACGGGGCTCCTTATTTGGGCATAGAGTCATTAGGGAGAATGATTGCGTAATCGACCTCTTTCTCCAAGGGTGTTTTTGGCCAAGTGCCCGCTAGGGGCGAATGTTATGATCCTGGAATTGTTTCCGGGGAAGTTAATTAATGTCTGACAGATGACGTCAAGTTAATTAATGTCTTTGGAGTTCAAAGAGAATTGTTTCCGGGGAAGTTAATTAATGTCTGACAGATGATGTCATGATTGATTAATTTGACACGAAAGGGGAATTAATTGTTGTTTCTAAGGAGAATTATTGATTCACGAAAGGAGAATTAATTTGTTGTTACCAAAGAGAATTGTTCCCAAGCGAATGTTTATTAATATCTTTGGAGTTCTTTCAAGAGAATTGTTTCCGGGCGAATGTTTCGATCTTAGAAATTAAGAGAGTGATTCACAAAAGGGTTTCCTAGTAATTTGAAATGTGACAGCAGAGATATGTCAAACACAAAGAAGAACACACAAAAATAACGTTTATGGATTATTTGGTGGAAACAATTTTAGACATTATAGGGAAATATTTCGGCGGAACAGTTAGAGACATTTTAAAAGACGATTTTAGCAGATGATTTTAGAAGAGGATTTTAGAAGAGGATTTGAGGGTGAAACTCTGTGGTCGTTATAATACACAAGTTCCATTTGAACAGTGTCATGAGGTCCCCTACCCCAACCCCAATGGGTCCTCATACCCCACGGGTCCTCATACCCCACCCCAACCCCGAAGGAAGCCCCCGGTCCTCAAAGGTCCCTCAGGCTCCCAAAGGGCCCCCGGACCCCCAATGTTATGTTATGTTATGTTATGCTATGTTATGTTATGTTATGTTATGCTATGCTATGTTATGTTATGCTATGTTATGCTATGTTATGTTATGCTATGTTATGTTATGCTATGTTATGTTATGTTATGTTCTGATATGTTATGTTATGTTATGTTATGCTATGTTATGTTATGTTATGATATTCTATGATATGTTATGCTATGTTATGTTATGTTATGCTATACTATGTTATGTTATGTTATGTTATGTTATGCTATGCTATGGTATGTTATGTTATGCTATGTTATGCTATGTTATGTTATGCTATCTTATGTTATGTTATGTTGTGTTATGCTAAGTAATTTTATGGTATGTTATGTTATGTTATGTTATGCTATGTTATGATATGCTATGTTATGTTATGTTATTTTATGTTATGTTATGTTATGTTATGTTATACCTTTCAAAAGACATTTCAGAGCAAGTTCCTTTCTTAATGTCCCTTCTAAACATGGTTTACTTTGTCACAGTTACATTGTCTTGATTTTTCAAAGTTCATTTTGAATTTCTTTCATTGAAATACAAGAGTAAGATTATTTCACTAATGTTTTGTCGTGGTTTACCTTGTCACCGTTACATTCTCTTGATTTTTCAAAGTTCATTTTGAATTTCTTTCGTTGAAATGCATGAGTTGGAATATTTCAGTAGTGTTTTGTTGTGGTCTACCGTGTCACAGTTACATTTTCTTGAAGTTTATTTTGAATTTCTTTCGGTGAAATGCATGAGTTGGAATATTTCAGTAGTGTTTTGTCGTGGTTTACCTTGTCACAGTTACATTCTCTTGATTTTTCAAAGTTTATTTTGAATTTCTTTCGTTGAAATGCAAGAGTTGGAATATTTCAGTAGTGTTTTGTCATGATTTTCCTTGTCACAGTTACATTTTCTTAATTTTTCAAAGTTCAATATTGTTTTCTTTCGTTGAAATGTAAGAGTTGGAATATTTCAGTAGTGTATTGTTGCGGTTTACCTTGTCACTGTTACATTCTCTTGATTTTTCAAAGTTCATTTTGGTTTTCTTTCATTGAATTGCAAGAGTTGGAATATTTCAGTAGTGTTTTGTTGCGGTTTACCTTGTCACAGTTATATTCTCTTGATTTTTCAAAGTACATTTTGGTTTTCTTTCATTGAATTGCAAGAGTTGGATTATTTCACTAATGTTTTGTCGTGGTTTACCTTGTCACCGTTACATTCTCTTGATTTTTCAAAGTTCATTTTGAATTTCTTTCGTTGAAATGCATGAGTTGGAATATTTCAGTAGTGTTCTGTTGTGGTCTACCGTGTCACAGTTACATTTTCTTGAAGTTCATTTTGAATTTCTTTCGGTGAAATGCAAGAGTTGGAATATTTCAGTAGTGTTTTGTCGTGGTTTACCTTGTCACAGTTACATTCTCTTGATTTTTCAAAGTAGATTTTGAATTTCTTTCATTGAAATGCAAGAGTTGGAATATTTCAGTAGTCTTTTGTCGTGGTTTACCTTGTCACACTTACATTTTCTTGATTTTTCAAAGTTCAATATTGTTTTCTTTCGTTGAAATGTAAGAGTTGGAATATTTCAGTAGTGTTTTGTTGAGGTTTACCTTGTCACTGTTAAATTCACTTGATTTTTCGAAGTTCATTTTGGTTTTCTTTCATTGAAATGCAAGAGTTGGAATATTTCAGTAGTGTTTTGTTGCGGTTTACCTTGTCACATTTATGTTCTCCTGATTTTTTAAAGTTCATTTTGTTTTTAATTAATTGAATTGTAAGAGTTGGAATATTTCATTAGTGTTCTCTCTCGTTTTACCATGTCACAGTTACATTCTCTCGGTTTTTCAAAGTTCATTTGAATTTCTTTAATTGAATTGTGAGAGTTGGATTATTTCAGTAGTGTTATGTCATGGTTTACCTTGTCACAGTTACATTCTATTAATTTTTCAAAATTCATTTTGAATTTTTTTCGTTGAAATGCAGGAGTTGGAATATTTCAGTAGTGTTTTGTCATGGTTTACCTTGTCACAGATACATTCTATTGATTTTTCAAAGTTCATTACGAATTTCTTCCGTTGAAATGCATGGGTTGTAATATTTCAGTAGTGCTTTGTCATGCTTTACCTTGTCACAATTACATTCTCTTAATTTTTCAAAGTTCATTTGAATTTCTCTCATTGAAATGCAAGAGTTGGATTATTTCAGTAATGTTTTGTAGTGGTTTACATTGTCACAGTTACATTCTCTTTATTTTTCAAAGTTCTTTTTGAATTTCTTACGCTGAAATGTAGGAGTTGGAACATTTCCGTAGTGTTATGTCATGGTTTACTTTGTCATACTTACATTCTTTAATATTTTAGAAGTTCATTTATATTTTATCCATTTTTACTAAAAGAGTTGGGATATTTCAGTAGTGGTTTGTCGTGGTTTACCTTGTCACAGTTACATTCTACTGATTTTTCAAAGCTCAGCTTGGATTTTCTTTCCTTGAAATTAAAGAGTTGGAAATTTCAGTAGTGTTTTGATGTGGTTTAACTTGTCACAGTTACGTTCTATTAATTTTTCGAAGTTCATTTTGGTTTTCTTTCGTTGAAATGCAAAAGTTGTAATATTTCAGTAGTGTTTTGTTGTGGTTTACCTTGTCATACTTACATTCTCTTAATTTTTCAAAGTTCATTTTGGATTTCTTTCGATGAAATGCAAGAGTTGGAATATTTCAGTAGTGTTTTGTTGTGGTTTACCTTGTCACAGTTAAATTCTCTTAATTTTTCAAAGTTCATTTTGTATTTGTTTCGTTGAAATTCAAGAGTTGGAATATTTCAGTAGTGTTTTGTCATGGTTTACCTTGTCATAGTTATATTCTATTGATTTTTCAAAGTTCTTTTTGAATTTCTTTCATTGAAATACAAGAGTTGGAATATTTCAATGATGTTTTGTCATGGTTTATCTTGTCACAGTTACATTCTATTAATTTTTCAAAGTTCATTTTGAATTTCTTTCGGTGAAATACAAGAGTGAGAATATTTCCGTAGTGTTTTGTAATGGTTTACCTTGTCACAGATACATTCTATTGATTTTTCGAAGTTCAGTGTGGATTTCTTTCATTGAAATGCAAGAGTTGGAATATTTCAGTAGTGTTTTGTCGTGGCTTACCTTGTCACAGTTACATTATATTAATTTTTCAAAGTTCATTTTGAATTTTTTTCGTTGAAATGCAAGAGTTTGATTATTTCAGTAGTGTTTTGATGTGCTTTACCTTGTCAAAGCTACATTCTATTGATTTTTCAAAGTTCATTTTTAATTTCTTTCATTCAAATGCAAGAGTTGGATTATTTCAGTAGTGTTTTGTCATGGTTTACCTTGTCACAGTTACATTCTCTTGATTTTTCAAAGTTCATTTTGGATTTCTTTCATTGAAATTCAAGAGTTGGAATATTTCAGTAGTGTTTTTTCAAGGTTTACCTTGTCACAGATACATTCTATTGATTTTTCAAAGTTCATTTCGAATTTTTTTCATTGAAATGCAAGAGTTGTAATATTTCAGTAGTGTTTTGTCATGGTTTACCTTGTCACAATTACATTCTAATGATTTTTCAAAGTTCATTTCGAATTTCTTTCTTTGAAATGCAAGATTTGGATTATTTCACTAGTGTTTTGTTGTGCTTTACCTTGTCACACTTACATTCTTTTGATTTTTCAAAGTTAATTTTTCAATTCTTTCTTTGAAATGCAAGAGTTGGAATATTTCAGTAGTGTTTTGTCATGGTTTACCTTGTCACAGTTACATTCTCTTGATTTTTCAAAGTTTATTTTGAATTTCTTTCATTGAAATGCAAGAGTTGGAATATTTCACTAGTGTTTTGTAGTGGTTTACCAATTACCAGCTACTGTCAATTATTTCTTCTATTTTCATTTTGTATTTATTTAATTGAAATGTAAGAGTTAGAATATTTCAGTAGTGCTTTCTCATGGTTTACCTTGTCATAGTGACATTTTCTTAATATTAAAAAGTTCATTTCGTATTTAATTCATTGAAATGCAAGAGTTGGAATATTTCAGTAGTGTTTTGTCGTGGTTTACTTTGTCACAGTTACATTCTCTTGATTTTTCAAAGTTCATTTGAATTTCTTACATTGCAATACAAGAGTTGGATTATTTCAGTAGTGTTTTGTAGTGCTTTACCTTGTCACAGTTACATTCTCTTAATTTTTCAAAGTTCATTTCGAATTTCTTTCGTTGAAATGTAAGAGTTGGAATATTTCAGTAGTGTTTTGTCATGGTTTACCTTGTCACAGATACATTCTCTTGAATTTTCAAAGTTCATTTCGAATTTCATTCATTGAAATGTAAGAGAATGTATCTGTGACAAGGTAAACCATGACAAAACACTACTGAAATATTCCAATTCTTTCATTTCAACGACAGAAATTCAAAATGAACTTTGAAAAATTAAGAGAATGTAACTGTGACAAGGTAAAGCATAACAAAACACTACTGAAATAATCCAACTCTTGCATTACAATGTAAGAAATTCAAATGAACTTTGAAAAATCAAGAGAATTTAACTGTGTTAAGGTAAACCATGACAAAACACTACTGAAATATTCCAACTCTTGCATTTCAATGAGAGAAATTCGAAATGAACTTTGAAAAATCAAGAGAATGTATCTGTGACAAGGTAAACCACGACAAAACACTTCTGAAGTATTACGAGTCTTGCATTTCAACGAAAAGAAATTCAAAATGAACTTTTAAAAATTAAGAGAATGTAACTCTGGCAAGGTAAACCACGACAAAACACTACTGAAATATTCCAACTCTTGCATTTAAACGAAAAAAATTCAAAATGAACTTTGAAAAATCAAAAAAATGTATCTTTGACAAGGTAAACCACGACGAAACACTACTGACATATTTCAACTCTTGCATTTCAACGATTTAAATTCTAAATGAAATTTGAAAAATCATGGGAATGTAACTGTGACAAAGTAAACCATAACAAAACAGTACTGAAATATACCAACTCTTGCATTTCAATGAAAGAAATTCAAAATGAAATTTGAAAAATCAAGAAAATGTAACTGTGACAAGGTAAACTACAACAAAACCCTACTGAAATATTCCAACTCTTGCATTTCAAGGAAAGAAATTCAATGAACTTTGAAAAATCAAGAGAATGTAACTGTGACAATGTAAACTATAACAAAACACTACTGAAATATTCCAACTCTTGCATTTCAAAGAAAGAAATCCAAAATGAACTTTGAAAAATCAAGAGAATGTAATTGTGACACGGTAAAGCACAACAAAACACTACTGAAATATTCCAACTCTTGAATTTCAATGAAAGCAAATCAAAAGAACTTTTAGAATTCAATAGAGTGTAACTATTACAAGGTAAACCACGACAAAACCCTACTGAAATAAACCAACTCTTGTATCTCAATGAAAAAAATTCAGAATAAACATTTAAAAGTTAAGAGAATGTAACTGTGACAAGGTAAACCACAACAAAACATTACGGAAATATTCCAACTCTTGCATTTCAACGAAAGAAATTCAAAACGAACTCTGAAAAATTAAGAGAATGTAACTGTGACATGGTAAACCACAGCAAAACATTAGTGAAATATTCCAACTCTTGCAATTCAATGAAAGAAATTCAAAATGAACTTTGAAAAATCAAGAGAATGTAATTGTGACAAAGTAAACCATGACAAAGCACTACTGAAATATTCCAACTCTTGCATTTCAATGAAAGAAATTCGTAATGAACTTTGAAAAATTATTAGAATGTAACTGTGACAAGGTAAACCATAACAAACCACTACTGAAATATTCCAACTCCTGCATTTCAAAGAAAGAAATAAAAAATGAACTTTGAAAAATTAATAGAATGTAAGCGTGACAAAGTAAACCATAAAAAAACACTACTGAAATAATCCAACTCTCACATTTCAACGAAATAAATTCCAAAATAAACTTTGAAAAATCAAGAGAATGTAAATGTGACATGGTAAACCACGACAGAACACTACTGAAATATTCCAACTCTTGCAATTCAATGAAGGAAAGCAAAATGAACTTTGAAAAATCAAGAGAATGTATCTGTGACAATGTAAAACACAACAAAACACTACTGAAATAATCCAACTCTTGCATTTCAATGAAAGAAATTCAAATGAACTTTGAAAAATCAATAGAATGTAACTGTGACAATGTTAACCATGACAAAACACTACTGAAATATTCCAACTCTTGCATTTCAATGAAAGAAATTCGTAATGAACTTTGAAAAATCAAGAGAATGTAACTGTGACAAGGTAAAGAATGACAAAACACTGCTGAAATATTCCAACTCTTGCATTTCAACGAAAGAAATTAAAAATGAACTTTTAATAATTAAGAGAATGTAACTCTGACAAGGTAAACCATAACAAAACACTACTGAAATAATCCAACTCTCACATTTCAACAAAAGAAATTCAAATGAACTTTGAAAAATCAATAGAATATATCTGTGACAAGGTAAACCACGACAGAACACTACTGAAATATTCCAACTCTTGCATTTCAATGAAGGAAAACAAAATGAACTTTGAAAAATCAAGAGAATGTAACTGTGACAAGGTAAACCCCAACAAAACACTACTGAAATATTCCGTCTCCTGCATTCCAATGAAATAAAACAAAAATTAACTTTGAAAAATCAAGAGAATGTAACTGTGACAAGGTAAACCACGACAAAACACTACTGAAATAGTCCAACTCTTGCATTTCAATGAAAGAAAAACTAAATGAACTTTGAAAAATCAATCAAATGTAACTGTGACAAGGTAAACCACAACAAAACACTACTGAAATATTCCAAATCTTGCATTTCAAAGAAAGAAATTCAAAATGAACTTTGAAAAATCAAGAGAATGTAACTGTGACAAGGTAAACCACTACAAAACATTACTGAAATAATCCAACTCTTGCATTTCAACGAAAGAAATTCAAAATGAACTTTGACAAATCAAGAGAATGTAACTGTGAAACGGTAAACCACGACAAAACATTAGTGAAATATTCCAACTCATGTATTTCAACAAAAGAAATTCAAAATGAACTTTAAAAAATCAAGATAATGTAACTGTGACATGGTAAAGCACAACAAAACATTACTGAAATATTCAAACTCATGCATTTCAATGAAAGAAATTCAAAATGGACTTTGAAAAATCAAGAGAATGTAACTGTGATAAGGTAAACCACAACAAAACATTAGTGAAATAATCCAACTCTTTCATTTCAATGAAAGAAATTCAAAATGAACTTTGAAAAATCAAGAGAATGTAACTGTGACAAAGTAAACCACGACAAAACACTAGTGAAATAATCCATCTCATGCATTTCAACGAAATAAATTCAAAATGAACTTTGAAAAATCAAGAGAATGTAACTATGACATGGTAAACTATAACAAACCACTACTGAAATATTCTAACTCTTGCATTTCAATGAGAGAAATTCAAGATGAACTTTGAAAAATCAAGAGAATGTAATTGTGAAGGTTGTGGTGAAAAGGATGAGTACTTCAAGGTAGAAAATGGGTTTAGAAGGGACATTAAGAAAGGAACTTGCTCTGAAATGTCTTTTGAAAGGTATAACATAACATAACATAACATAACATAGCATAAAATAAAATAGCATAGCATAATATAGCATAACATAACATAACATAACATAACATAGCATAACATAACATAACATAACATAACATAACATAGCATAGCATAACATAACATACCATAACATAAAATAGCATAACATAGCATAACATAACATAACATAGCATAACATAACATACCATAACATAACAGACCATAACATAGCATAACATAACATAGCATAACATAACATAACATAGCATAACATAACATAACATAGCATAACATAACATAGCATAACATAGCATAACATAACATAACATAACATAACATAGCATTGCATAACATAACATAACATAGCATACCATAACATTACATAGCATAACATAACATAGCATACCATAACATAACAGCATAACATAACATAACATTGGGGGTCCGGGGACCCTTTGGGAGCCTGTGGGACCTTTGAGGACCGAGGGCTTCCTTCGGGGTTGGGGTGGGATTTGAGAACCCGCGGGGAATGAGGACCCTTTGGGATTGGGGTAGAGGACCTCATGACACTGTTCAAATGGAAATTGTGTATTATAACGACCACAGAGTTTCACCCTCAAATCTTTTTCTAAAACCTCTTCTAAAATAATCTTTTAAAATGTCTCTAACTGTTTCGCCGAAATAATTTCGTAAAATGTCTAAAACGGTTTCGCCCAAATAATCCCTAAACGTAATTCCAGTGGTTGATTACGTCATTCTATGCACAGAAATGGATTCCCGTCACGAGCTCCTGATAGAGTTCTACCGATTGTGTAATCAATTTCTCAGAAATCCATTTGTCCTAGTTGATTACGTCATTCTATGCACATAAATGGATTCCCGTCACAAGCTCCTGATAGGGTTCTACCGATTATGTAATCAATTTCTCGAGAATTCTCTCCTTTCGATTACGCAATCAATATATCTCTTCCCCACCTTCCCCTTAGAAACAACAAATTAATTCCCCTTTCTTGAATCAATAATTCTCTTTGGAAACAACAAATTAATTCCCCTTTCGTGAGATATCAATCAATCTTGATATCACCTGTCAAGACATTATTAAACTTCGCCTGGAAGCAATATGATTAATAATTGACAGTACTTGTCAGACATTATTAAACTTTGCCCGGAAACAATTTGATTATTGACTGACTTTAGGTCATTGACTCTGTCCCCGTTAGACATAAACTATGTAAAAAAGTTGTAGGTGGCAGCAGGGGTGAGGGATGGGAGTCAATAAGGCATCTCTACTTATGTAGTAAAGGGCCCATTGGTAAAGGTTGTGAACATTTCCTTGGGGTTTGCCAATTTTTTCTTACTTTGCCGAAGATATTGACTTCCCTCCTTGTACAGATACCCTTCGTATCGCCTTCAAGCGAATCCCCTAAAAATTCTAAAATTCACCCCTAAAATTCTGCTAATTTTCCGAACTTCTGCGTATCAGAATTTTTGGGCCAGAATAAGATGCTAATGCTAAGGTCTGAGAGGAGTTGAATTTGCTTAGGCAGCTGGATTCTGCGTCGTTCGATGAGAAAACAGATTTCTTCTTGCAGGCGAATGTTTGGTTTGCTTCCATTTTTCGGTCCGGCAAAATTGTGTTTTAAATAACAGCTTCCTCTTTGGTGCACTGGTAAAAATGTACTATGGATAAATTCTTATTTAGATGGAGTCTTTTTGGGAAGGAATTATCTAGGAGGCATTCTAAGAATTTCCCATTCAACCAAATATATCAGCCGAAATTCAATTTGTGAAATCGTTTGGTCGTTTTTCCTTAGTAAAATTTACCGCCTTCTGTCAAAACTTAGCTCAAACGACAAAAAACACTAGATTTTAGTGATTTTTGATTGATTTAGTGATTTCCTTCAATAATCTAGTTATTTATATGCTGATCTAGTTATTTTTTATTGTTTAGACAATATAAAAAAAATCACTAGGGTAGCAGCCCTGGCTGCGAGACTCCTTATAATTTGAACTGTTAGTACCATTTTTACAATTACTAATTCTTCTTTTTAGAGGATAATTACAGCTGAATTTAACGTTACAGAGAAGCCACATTAATTCCGGATCTGACATTAATTTTGAAGGTTTAGTTATTTGTGCTAACAACGTGATGATTTTTCCGCTAAGTTAGCCAAATAGCGCATTGTCCAAATTCAAGTCAAATAGTGCAAAGAAAAGGAAAGTGACAACCCGATATGGGATTTTTTTTTGTAACGTTTAATATTCATGACTTTCTTGCGAATTTCTTCAAAACTATTAAAATGAAAATGGCAGGTAGAAACACAAATTTGGTCAAATCCAAAAAAAGAAAGTATAATACGTAAGGGCATAGGTAGTGCAGTAACGTGCTTTTTCAGCGTATGTCACTTAAGCTTTATGTAAATAACTCAGCTTTTTAACTTTTAAAGTGTGTTGATAGATTTCCATGGGAATGTCCAAAAATGTATAAAAACGAAGTCCAATGATTGATTTTACTAAATAGCCAAAATTGGGGGGGGGGGGAGCAAAAAACCCCTTTGATTTCCCCCAAGTTATTTAAAATTCAGTTCTGAGCTTGGGATCTTTGCGAAAGTATATCAAATGCCCACCGCCTCGAAAAGTATATTAATATGTATTGTTTAATATCTTTTTGAATCATGGTATTTTGCATTTTGATGAAAACCGCAGCGATTTTGCGGATAATTTTTTACCAGCCTTATTGCAGAAAATGAGAATTCGTTGAAAAATTTTAATTTCAAACACTTCATGGTAACGAACTGTTAGGAGTGACCCGGCTCAATAGTAACCGAAATTCTAAAAAATGGAATTTCGATACCAATAGATATATCAAAAGAATTGGCTTATTATGCTGATCTCATATATATAAGTTTCATTAAGTTTAGTCTTACCTATCAAAGTCTACGAACCTGAGAAAGTTGGCCTGGTTTTCGAAAAAAGGGGCAAACGCACCCTAAAAGTCGTAGAATCCCAATGAAAATCATACCATCAGATTCAGCGTATCAGAAAACCCTACAGCAAAGGTTTCAAGCCCCTATCTGCAAAAATGTGGAATTTTGTATTTTTGCCAGAAGAAAGATCACGGATGCGTGTTTATTTTGTTTTCATTTACTATTTTTTCCAGGAGTGATCTCATCGAACTATTTTTTCCAGGAGTGATCTCATCGAACAGTGGTTATATAATATCGTGAGAGGGCTTATTTGAGCAGAAATTAAAAGTTTTAGTGTCCTTTTTAAGTGAACAAAAATATTGTTGTGCAACTAGGACCCCTCCCCGCCCCCTTTTCCCCAAATCGTCCGATCAAAATTTTGAAATAGCCATTTTGTTCATCACAGTTGAAAGGCCTAATAACTATTTCTTTGGATATAAAATTACCCCCCCCCCACATCCGTAGGGGAAAGGTCTGTAAGTTATAAAATTTGCCTATTGTTACGGTAAAATATGCCCTTTTACATTTGGTATTTGCTATTGGAAATATGTGTACATTTTCAGTTGGGGAGGATTTCTTCTGGGGTTTTTTCCACGGAGCAATTTTTAATGGGAAGAGAAGTTCCGGGGGTGAACTTGTTAGGGTAAATTATACACTGGGGGACTTACCAAAATTCCTATACAGGATTCTTTTTATATGTCTTGCTTTCTCTTTTTCCTCTCAATTTTACACGTGGAGTAATAGTCCGGGGTAAATTTTCACCGGGATTGATTTGTCTAGAGGCTCATGGGGAGGGGTTTCTCCGTGTAGGTGGGGCCAGATTTCCTGGCATTATTTAAAAACTATCAGAAATTAAATAAAAAAACAAGTTTTTTCAACTGAAAGTAAGGAGCAACATTAAAACTTAAAACGGACAGAAATTATTACGTATACGAAGGGGATTGCCCCCTCCTTAACACCTCGCTCATTACGCCCCACCTCGTTCTTTACGCTGAAGTCTGAATTTTTTCCCAATTCTTTACGAACAACTCCGAAACACAAGGGTCGTTTAATTAGAACCATAAGAATCTTTTTTAAAAGTACTAAAAACCTTAGCGTAAAGAACGAGGTGTTGAGGAGGGTCAGTTCCCTTCATATACATAATTTACAATTGTATATAATTGTAAATTATGTATAGTATACAAAATACATAAGTATACGTGTATGTATTATGTATTATATGTATTAGTATACAAAATACATAAATTTCCGTTCGTTTTAAGTTTTAATGTTGCTCCTTACTTTCAGTTGAAAAAACTTGTTTTTTAATTTAATAAACAAGAAAACATGTCCTGGAGTCAAGTGGATAATTATTAAAATGGACTGTATTAAAAATTGATTATATTTGTGAGATTTTGTTGATTGTTTTGCAGCAATAATGAACGTTGAAGAGCGGGAAATGGGTTGAAAATCATCTTCTGTAAGATAAGAAAGGGTAATTGCGATTTTTGCTTACCTGCATACCTGCGAGTTTGAAAGTTTTTTGTGTTGTATCCACAAGTTAAATGCCTAGTTAGAATTGCGCTTTTCCGCCAATCGTAACATGTGGCTAATTTGAGAGTAATAAAGATAAGATAATATTTTATTCAAAAGCTTTGATAGAGCTGAATCCATTTTACTTGTCAACAATAAACAAAATTAACGATGCACCGTCAAATCTTGTTGCTATTACACTTGTTTAAAAACGACAAATGATTGATAACCTTTAGATTAGAACTTAATACAGATTTAATGGATATTCAGGCAATATTTTACGGTTGTTTGAATCCTGTCAAAATATGACCGATTCCAGGAAGAAACAGCATTTTCATTGTAATGATGTTTATTAATGTGGTAAGGCCTTGTTTACTAGTTGAGTTTGGCTCAGCGTTTTGGTTTTGCTTCACTTCTAGTAATATAAATAGAGCAAACTATTGACGCTTGCGCAGATGTTGGTCTTTGGGAACATGACGCCTCTATCCCGAATCTGCATTTTTTTTTTTTTTTTTAATGAAAGTTCTCTTATTTTCCTATATTTTTGTGGAACTCTACCTCGAAAGATATTCCTTCATGCTTCTTTGTATTGAGTGTTTTATTTAAATAAGGATCACAGTGTATAGAATTAGCAGTATGATCATTCCCTATCTCACCCATTATAAAAACCCGGACCGAGGTGCGAGTGCTCCAGAGAACGTTTTTGCAGATATAAACATAAGCGGCATTAGATCTTTTCACGGGTAGACAAGTCAGATTTCTCTTGGACGCGAAACTTACTGTTATAATAGAAATAATCGGAAATAAGTGGAAACCCGCTATTACGAATAATGTAATTTGTATCCCTCTTGGATGCGAAACTCAGTTATAATAGAAATAATCGGAAATAAGTGGAAACCCGCTATTACGAATAATGCACTTTGTAACCATTTCTCATTGATTGACAGAAACAGACTAACCCGCTAATGCAGAAATAAGTGGGAGGAGCTTTTTTTTCACACTGAAACTGAAGGCCAGAAATGATCTGCGAGAAACTTACTGGATAATTCTATAAACTGTGCTAAGGATGTTGACAAGTCTTTAACTAAGGATGTTGACATTTATAAGTCTACCTATAAATTGCAGTGTTTCATAGTCTGGTCGTTTGTTAAATGGGCCAAATTTCTATCCCGCGACATAGTTAGCCTAAAAAACTAAAAGTAAGATGAAGAATTTTAATTCATAAGCTGTGAGATAGGAAAATCTCAGTGTGTAAATATGAAAACACGTCTTGTAAAAATGTGCATGATAATCATTAAAACTTGGTAATTTGGCTCATTGATTCTCACTGAAATATCTTGTAAGATTTAGGTATTTATATGTTGTGGTGTTGTGTTGGGTTTTGAGTGTCCGTTTGACTGCAAGAAGTTCAAACAGTAAGCTATAAGAAAGTTAAGCTATAACAAACTAAGTGACAAGAAAGGCATCAAAAATTTTAATATGCATTTCCGGTAGGTTTTTATGAGTTAGAGAAAAATTTAGGGAGGGGGTTACCGTAACCCTCCTGGATACGGCCTTTGTGGCATCTATAGACACTTTTTTTTACATTGTTTTCCTTTTCTTTTATAGAGAAACATGGGAGAAAGTAATATCAGGCTGGAACCATAAAGATGGCACTGTTTCTTACGAGATTAAGAAGACGTTCGTTTTTTCCAGACAATTGTCAGTTGGAAGTGAGAACGAGAACATAACTCTTCCCAACATTCCTGTAATTGTAAGTGTTGCTTTCTGTAACCGTATAATTTTAGCCAATTGCAATTACAATTAAGACCCTCATGGTTGCAGCAGTAGCTGAAATCTGGAAAATCTCGAAATCCTTTTGTCAATCAAATATACCCTTTGTAACTTTTTTGGCTAAATTTTGAAATCTAAATTTTAAACACCCCAATTTGTACCCCGACACACACGCGTGGAATTTGAGCGCTACCAAGCGCATAGATTCAGAAGAATAAATACAGATAATTTCTTACAATTTCAATTGTAAAGACAACTTACTGATAGAGTTATCGATCGAAGAATTTCTTGATTAAGGATAAATTGAAATTATACTGATACTATATTATATTATAAACATCTTTTTTCTTTCTTTTTCCTAGTACTCCGCTTGTGTTTAGTTTTTTTTTTTTTTTTTTTTAGTGGGTTAAAAATCAAAGGTGCCATTTCAGCCAAACCTTAGGGTGGGCAAGCAATCGACATGGGCCCCGAAGCAGGCTTGTATAAAAAAAAATTGCCTCTAGCTTTATCCGAAAAAAAAAACTGCCTTCCGTGGGAGTTACCGTAAAAATTAAGGAAATTGTCTCAATTGCTTTGCCTTTCCTTCTTTCGCTCTTATACCATAGGTTCGGAAAAGGCTAGATATCTGAAGAAAGCGGAAACGGTATTTGCGATGTTAAAAAAAACAGCCGTTTGGGAATCTTCCACTTTTCCGAACCTATAACTTGACGAAAGCTGAACCTCTGTAGAAATTCACGCTTTGACTAAAGTATATTCTGTAGCCGAATTCTTCAGCTCGCTGCTTACAGTAAATGCTTTAGTCCAAGTCGGAGTCACGCTATGGCTATGAAGATACAAAACTTTGCTCGATCAAGTATATTTACAAAATCAAAAAATACAACAAAATTTTGAAACAGATCAGTGAACACTCAAGGTAACAAGGGGAACCGTCGTGGTTTCATCTTCGCAAAGTCGTCAAGAAGCTAGTTGAAATCCCAGGTTTTGACTAAATCCTTCTCTGCAGAGATTAAAAGCAGGTGACTAAGACGATCGTCTCCTTCTGTCGGGCACAGATAGTTCGTCACTATTTCAAGTCCAGAAAACAAGCGTTTAGTCATGGCTATCGTGACAGGAAGTGTGGCAGTAATATGAAGAACTTTGATAATTTCTGAATAGACCGCTGGAAGTGTCTTGATATTATCGATGACGTCCATGAAGTTATTCGGCTTTTAATCCGCCTCGATAACAAGCCGTTTGGCATCACTAGATTTGGCCTCAAGAAGAACCTGGTCAATGTCCATTTCAGAATAACGTTCAGAGACCTGCTTGAAAAACCCTAGATCGATAAATTTGGTTGAGATAAGATTAAGAGCTTTGAGCGTACCGAGCAAATGAAGTTTATCTGTAAATTATCTATCGAATTTCCGCAATCAGACGATCTACAGTTTCCAGGTATTCTCTTTTCAGTTCTTCCGCTAGAGTAGGAGCTCTATTGTCGGATTCAACAAAGTTTTTTCCTAACGTCGAAGTGGTCATGAATACTTTCAGGTGTTTGATAGTTTTTTGGGTTCTTCTAGGTCATCCCTTCTGACCCGCAGAGGAGGATCCGGTCGCGGGTCCATTCACGTCAGGTACTTCAATTTCAAGACCTTCAGCAAACTCTTTTGCCTTCTCCAAAAGCGATGCAAATGAAGCGTCAGAGTACAGTTCAGCTATTTCCTTCCTTGTTGCTTGAATCAAGGTGCAGGACCTAGATATTACCAGATCAACTGCCTGAAGCTGCTCAGAAAGGGAGTTTTTCGTCCTCAGAATTGCTTCCATATAGAGCAACTGGAATATAACTGTGAAAGATTCCATTTTTCTCTGGAGCCCAGCTGCTTCTGCTCGAGCTTCACTATCAGCTCCCTCGCTGACTGCAGACAGTACAGCCAGAACACATTCACATCGGAGTCTTATCTTCGATATTGATCGATACCAGTATGACCATGTTGTCGCAGCACTCCTTTCTAATTCCAGGACTGGGAGTTGAGTAGCCTTTTGGGACTCGACGAAAAGCTGATGTATGGTTTTGCTGTTGGAAATGAACGTGTAAAGATTTTGGACTAACGAAAAAAATGAGCCAACAGTCCCATCACCTTCAACGCAGTTTGCAATGACCAAATTTAGTCTATGCGCATGGCAATGAATGTATATTGCTTGTGGCGCTTTCGCTCTCAGTCACGCTTGAACACCAGAGAAGGGCCCGCTCATCACGCTTGCTCCGTTGTAGCACTGAGCAACACAATAGTTCCAGTCGAGACCAAGTTTCGCCACTGTGTCGTGAATGAAGCTGGCTAAACTGTCCAGGCTTTTCATGTGGTAGCATCCTATTGGTCTTTCTCGTACTTTTCCCTCGTCGAAGTACCTCAGAAGAATGGTGAGCTGTTCTTTCTTCGAATTATCTTTTGTCTCGTCGACAAGAACAGCAAAGTATTTGGCACGCTTAACTTCTTGCACTATTTTAGACCGAAGCCTAGATCCAATAGCTGAAATTACATCGTTTTGGTATTCGTGGGACGCATAGTGGCCGTATCATCTTTATAGCTTGTTGAAAAGCGTGGGAGAATACTCTGCGAGAAGATTGCAAGTTTCGACGAAATGTCCTTTGTTTGCCGAAGATTCAGTCTCATCGTGGCCACGAAAGGCTGTACCCAGTTGCCCCAGTAGGGCCGTTACTTTCAGTAAAGCCTTTACGTGTTCCCTGTTTTCATTCATCTCCTTATTCCTGTCTGTTGACAAAACAGATGCGATGGGTTGCATCTCCTTGGCTTGTATAGCTTTGAACTTCGTCCACGAAACGGCACTGTCCCTGTGGCGGTCACTTTTCGCATTCTCTTCTAGAATGCTTGAGATGTCCTTCCATCTTCTAACGCGGGTCTCGATGAAAGGCCTCGCCCCGTATCTCTGTCCGCGAAGGGTTGACGTGCCGCCAAAGTGTCTGCAGCAGAAACAGAAAACCGAATTTTCCTTAACTGAGTACTCAAGCCAAGGATGCTTTCCATAATACGAAATATTAAATGACCGTAATAGCTTGCTGTTTGCTGAAACCTATGCAGGGTACCGTAGTAGCTGTGGTTAACATGGATGGTCGTGGGAGGATGAAGAAATATCAGTAGGACCACTTGAACGATTGTGCTCTTCATCTCGAGTCGTATCTCGTGCAGATTGTGCCTCTTGAGCAGTGAAAGACGTCTCGTTTTCTACTAGCTTAATCTGACCGACCACAACGTCCTTCGAAGGACCCAAAGCGACGGCAATGGATTGTTCGGGTGCTGAGTCAGGCACCTGAAAGATATACCCAAAGGTTAAAAGCCACTTTTGTACTTTGAAGTACTATTGAACTAAGTCCAAACTGTGACAGTTTACTAAAGTATATCGAACTTCGGAAAAAAACAGGAAATTTCAGCAAAGCCAAAGAGGGCGTTTTTTGGATGATTATACATGCGTTGATCCTTATCTACCCGTAAAGAAAATAATAGAAACTTTGGGCTTAATGCAATAGCAACCCAAATTGCAAAAAGCCTTTGCAGTAGTCCTTGAATGAATGATTCGGGTTTCATGACAGATCGCAAATAAGCTTAAGGAGCGTTCGATTTGCTGTAGTTTCAGTTACGTCCTTCTCCGTTGTGGGCTTATTTGCATTTTTTCTGCGACGTTCTCCTATTTAGCCTGAAGAACTACTGATAATGTGCCCGCCAAACAGGTTCATAATTTTAGACCAAATGGCGAAACGTGAAGCGTGACTACAGCAAATCGAATGCGGCTTCATATCACCAGTCGGCAATGCAGCAAATCGAATGCTATAAGCACTGCAAAACTGTGTGGTTCCGTAAATAAAAAAAAAAGAAACAAAAAAAAACGACAATCTTTGGCTTATGCCCCTCAACCCATGTAGCATTGTTATCCATAAAATTAACAGTGCTTTGCAGAAGAAAAAAGAACAAAACAACATAGAGACAAAACATCTTAATCAAACAGTTCGTGTAACGAACTTTAAGTAAGGAGCGACCCGGGTCAATGGTAACCGAAACTCTAGAAAACGGGTTTTTGATACCAATAGATACATCAAAAGAATCAGATTTCATTGCTGATTTCAAATATATAACTTTCATCAAGTTTAGTAATACCCATCAAAAGTTACGCGCCTGATAAAATTTGACAGATTTTCAACAAAAGAGGGAAAGACACCCTAAAAGCTATAGAACCTTAATGAAAATCACACCATCATATTCAGCGTATCAGAGAACCCTACTGTAGAGGTTTCAAGCTCTTATCTACAAAAATGTGGAATTTCGCATTTTTTTTACCAGAAGAAAGATCACGGGCGTGTTTATTTATTTATTTTTTTTTCCCCAGGGATGATCGTATCGACCCAGTGGTCCTAGAATATCGTGGGAGGGCTCATTGGAACGGAAATTAAAAGTTCTAGTGTTCTTTTTAAGTGACCAAAAAAAGGGAGGGCAACTAGGCCCCCTCCCACGCTCATTTTTTTCCCAAAGTTACCCGAAAAAAATTTTGAGATAGCCATTTTGTTCAGCATGGTCGACAATATGATAACTATGTCTTTTAGGATGACTTAATCCCCTGAAGTCTCCGGGGGGAGGGCTAAAAGTTATGAACTTTACCCAATGTTAACATATAGTATTGGTTATTAGGAAGTATACAGAAGTTTTCAGGACGGTTTTTTTCTGTTAGCGGGGGGGGGGGGGCTGGCGGCGGGCCTGACTTGGGAGAATTTTTCCGTGGAGGATGTTTCTTTGGGGCAAGGGGTATTTCTATGAAGGGGGCGCCGGATATCCAAGCATTATTTAAAATATGATCAGAAATCAAATTAAAAAAAACAAGTCTTTTCAACTGAAAGTAAGAAGCAACGTTAGAACTTAAAACGAACAAAAATTATTACGTATGTGAGGGGGATCGCCCCCAAGTGAATACCTCGCTCTTTACGCTAGAGTTTTTTTTAGTGCTTTCAAAAGAGCTATCTATTCTAATTAAACGGCCTTTGTGATTCAGGGGTTGTGAATTAATTTTTTTTTAACTTTTAACGTAAAGAGTGTGGTATTGACTAGGGGAAGAACCCCCTCATATACGTAATAACATATACGTAATAAAAAAACAATCAAAAAACAAGCGATACGGCTCAATAGTAATCGAAACTTTTAAAAACGGAATTTTGATGTCAATAAATGTATCAAAAGAATGTGTTTATAATGCTGATTCTAAATATATAAATTTTATAAAGTTTAGTATTACTCATCAAAGGCTACGAGCCTGAGAAAATTTACCCGATTTTTTAAAGAGGGGGGAAACATCCCCTACAAGTGAAAGAATTTTAATGAAAACCTCACCGTCAGATTCAGCATATCAGAAAACCCTATTACATAGGTTTCAAGCTCATATCTGCAAAAATCTGCAACTTTGTATTTTTTTGCCAGAAGAAAAATATACGAATATAGAAGTTAGTTACGTAAGTTAATTTGTAAATTACGTCATAACCAAATTTAGAGACATCCATTTAGCAAAAGAAAAGTAAGATTTTTATGCAAATTTTGTTTACTTATTCATTGAAGGTGAGCCAAAATAAAACCTGTATTAACTAAAAAACAATCAGAAATTAAAAAAAAACAAGTTTTTTAAGCTGAAAGTAAGGAGCGACATTAAAACTTAGAACGAACAGAAATTATTCCGTATATGAAAGGGGCTGTACTCTCCCCAATGTCTCGCGCTTTACGCTAGAGTTTGACTCTGTCTCACAACTCTACTTTTTAGAACAGTAAAAACTATTAACGTAAAGAGCAAAGCGTTGAGGAAGGGATAGCCCCTTTCATATACGGAATAATTTCTGTTCGTTTTAAGTTTTAATGTCGCTCCTTACTTTCAGTTTAAAAACTTGTTTTTTTTAATTTAATTTATTGGAAACCAGGTCTACTGCATATCCAGATTATTTTGTATTTATTACTTTTCATATAAACTACCCATCGCGGTTCAGAATAGTAACTTTGGTCCACCAGATCGCGAAAAAAAATGAACGACTTAATAAAACACAAATACTGTAGGTTACTTACTTGCCGAGCCGGTTCAATTGGCTTTTGCTTCTTAATCCATCTGTTCAGAGAAACTTGCTTTTCTGCTTCTTTCTCCTTCTTCAATGCTGCCAATTTACGCTTTTGAGCTCCTGACAAACTCATGAATTCTCAATGGCTCTTCAGCTGCTGATATTAGATAGTAAATTGGCGAACTGGGCGAATAATACATGGGTTATATATGGATGGTCTTACGGTTTTAAACAAATTCATTCATTTAAACTGATTTTTATAATTTCCCGAATTTCCTTTTTGCCGCTCCCGACAAAGATGCCGCTTCTAAAAACAATTGCACCCTTCCATTCTATAGGACATTATAGGATTACAATTCAACGGAATCAAAACCAAAATACTTGGCCAGTACGAAAACTTAAGCCTCCAAAAATAAGTAGAAAGTAAGTAGATAAGCAGATTTAATATTTGGAAGTAGAATAGTCCAAAAATAAGTATTCTACTACCAAAATAAGTAGAAGTGGAAACATTGCTCATGATAGCACGTAAGAAAGATGTTGAATCAATAAAATCAGAAACTGATCTGTCACTTCAACCCTTGCACGACCCAGTTGCACTATTAATCTCACTATTATCTAAGTTAATCTACATATAAATGTAGCAGTTTCAAAATTTTGACTAATTGCCAATTGTAATTTTGTTCCTGTATATTTTGTAAAAGAAAAAAAAGGCCTTGTTGGGAGAAAGCTTGGGTCCCCCAGAAAAATTCGGGTGGGCAATGTCCCACCCCGGCCCCCCCCCCCCAATGGCGCCCCTGTTAAAAATAAATTATTGTTATTATAATTATTATTGTAATTTCAGAGGAATATACACAATTTTGTGATCTTCTATTTCTCCGATAAAACACATTGTTTCAATTTTGACACTTAAGTATCTTTTATAGAAAATTCGTTATAGCTAGAGAATATCTTCACTTGAAAATATTGCAAAATATCTCTTGAAAACCACCACTTATTTCTTGTACCCCCTCCCCCGCTGAAAAAATGCATGTGTTCGTGATTGATAGGCACTCGTTTACCTTTTATAATAATAAACACCTTGGTTTTCGAGGTATGCAGCAAGAGTTATAAAAAAAGAATGCTTTATATACACTACGATAAATTGTGGTGAAAATAAAAATTTTGATTTCAATTTGTTTATTGCAGGTTGTTATGTTTGTTCCGTTTTTTGGTAAAAATTTAGAATCGTGGCACCTGATAAGGAGACATGTTAAGAAAACAATTCTTACTTTAAAATATGTATAATCGTCCTAGCTCTTATATTATCCAAGGGGAGAACCTTTATCATCAAGTCTTTCCTCTAAAAATCCTTCTTTTTCCAGCTTAAAAGAAAAAGTTTCCTAAAACCACCTTACTGAGATTCAATGCTTAAGTCTTTTGAAATTGCCGCTATAAAGTGCCGCCAATTAAGTTGTTTTATAGATAGCGTTCATGCCGGTCTTTTTAATACTTTTTTTTTAATGAGCAGTGGCGCAAGGTTAAAATCAAAATATGAACTCTAAAGACCGGCATGAACGCTATCTATAAACTAACTTATTTGGCGGCAATTTATAGCGACAATTTCAAAAGACTTAGGCATTGAATCTCATATTTTAAAGTAAGAATTGTTTTCTTAACATGTCTCCTTATCAGGTGCCACAATTCTAAATTTTTACCCGTTTTTTTCTTATGCCTAAAATTTTGCTTCCGAAATTTTTTCAGACTGCTGCATCTCAGACAAAATATGGAACCAAACTAGTTCGAAAAGCTACTAGCGCCCTACTGAAGACCTTAAACCAGGGTCCTTTTTCAACTCAGACTGTCAATGAATGGCTCTGGGGCTTTGACCACGCTTTAGTTAAGTTAGGAAAAGACATAATGCCCCCCGAAAACCAGCCGCCATTTGATAGATTTGGATTACTTATTGGGGTAAGTTTTTTTTATTCATTTCAGGTGTTTTGTATATATTGTTTAATATATGCAAAAAATACCAATATAAATTATTAGAAAAATGCTTCAACAGAAACTAAAAATTATGGTCAGCCATATTGTGTGAGAGATCAAATGTGTCGAAAAGTCTGTAGCGTAAAAAAGCTAATAGTCAAATGCTACCAATTGATAGAGCCAATATCGAGATTTCTAATGTGAAAAATATTTCTCTATATCTGCAATGCCAAAAAAATAACAATAATTAACAATGGACATAAAAAAATAAAAACAATGGGCAATTTAGCTATTTAGGCTATTTGGACAATGAAAAAAAGCTGGCTGTTAATAAAAGTCAAAACCTGAACCGTTTTTTTATATTTTCTCCTGTCAGCTTACATCATGCAAAATAACAGCTTTAAGGTTGCTGAATTAGTGTAATATCAAAAGGTTAAAAACAGTTTTTCAAATGAAAAGGGTAAAAAACGAACAACTGAACATAGTAAGATGAATAATCTAGAAAAACAACTGTTTAAATTTCGGGTTATTTAAAGCGTTAAAAAAATAAGAACTGATTTTCAAACGTAAAGGTTAAAAAAAATGAACTGGACAAGAGAAGGAAAAGAACGATACATGATCTATAGGATCAGGGAAATAAAAGTAAGGGAAACGGCATAATCAAGGTATTATAGATACTTTTGGTCCTAGATACTTTGGATGTTTTTACGTCCTAGCGTCAACGAGAGAAAATTGGCTGTTGAACACACCATCATGGTGACAAAAAGTAGGTTCAGCGTTCTACACAGATTCATGTGCAAGACCCAGAGTTAAAAAAAAAAGTCTAATTCTGGCTAAAATTTGCTTTATAAATTTGTCCTATAGAAGTGATCAAGCTTTTTGTTCTCTCATTTTCGTAGTTCATGTTCAAATGCAACACTGTTAAGATTTTAAGGAAACACAGTTTTTTTTTAAGGAAACACTGTTAAGATTTTACACTCCAAACAGCTTGCACAGATATCGTACAAATTCAGTTGTTTCTTAAGCAAATGCAATTAAGATTTTATTTACAAAACAGCCAGTACAGATATCGTCAATATTTTACGTCAGGGAGGGAGGGGACAGAACCTGGGATGTCTTCTGTTCTTTTTTGAAGAAGGGGCTGGGGATAAGCTCAACGAAACTCTTCTTCAAGCTCAGTTTTGAATATAATTCCAATTTGACAAAAAATGTATGGGCTCTACGACAAGGGAAACAACTCCGCCTTCGGCTAGGTCCATGGCAGCTTTACAAAATGTATTTCCAGAATCTTTTCTGTTCAGTAAATATAGATGCTGATAAGACAGGTTGTATAGGAATTTTTTCGGGGGGGGGGGGAGTGAGATGAAAAAAAAAACAACAGCAAACAGTATGCAAATTACACAAAATAAGAATCCTGATCTTAAATCGGATTTGGCACCTCGTTATGCATTTTAGGGAGTATTCACACTAAACTAGTCGGCAACAAAGGCAAAAATGAGAAAGATTACCAGGGTCCTTCGCTGACATCTAAAACAAAGAAAATAAAGATGGAAATTTCGTAGCAAAAATCTGAGCTTCATACATGTTAGAACAATTCTTAGGGCAAGATTTACTTTCATTATGGTTTTTATTCGTGATATAAAAGGCAGGGGCGTTAATTGGAGGGGAGGGTAATGAAGTCAATAGATTTCCCCCTTCCCTTCCTCCATGAACTTTGAGAATATCTTATTTTGTATGTTCATTGAAACCTGCCTTATTCTGGTATTTTCATTGGAAAAAAAAATTATGCATCTCTAGATTTTAAAAAACGCACCACCACCCCTACACTTTGTGAATTGACACCCCTGTTGAAAGATTATAGCCATTTCTTCCATGACAACAAGGTTGAAAAAAGTGTCATAAGTCTACGATACGAAAACGCCCTTTTTCTAGGTACAGGGGCGGATCCACGAGGTGGTTGTTGGGGCGCGCTCCCTTCGCTCCCATAATATTGAAAATCGTATTAATTACAGAGATGAAGGTGTGAAAAACCAACGGGGAAATTGAACCTTCATCTGTGCCCCGTCTCCCTCTATCATAATTTCTGCATCCACTCATGTCTGCTGTCTGGTTGTGTACCCCTTCTTGTCCCCCTGATCAGGAACTGCATGTGATGCTAAATAAGGGTAGCTGCTACAATTTAGGTTTTGCTGGGGTATAATATTGGGAAAGTCGATTAACAAAGGATGGTGCTTTATTTGAGTCAATGTGGAAAATGAATGATTCCTCCGCTTCACTCAATGGCCCATTCACAATAAGGTTTTATGGTACTGGTGCATTTTATGCTACACAGCGCTATAGACTGTACAAGCAAACCAGAAATCGAGACCCGTCAAACGGGTATTTGCTATCTAAATTGATTGCAAAGCGAGGTTTCTTATCGAGTTAACAATATTTAAACCATTGTTTTTGGGGTTTCGGGGGGGCGTACCTAGGTAAGGTTAGGTTACGTATTTAATAAATGCTATACTATACCCCCCCCCCTTAATGTGGAAATATATAGCCAAAATTTGTTTCTAAACTATTATATATTCATCCTATTTTATTTCATTAGCATTACCCAAACTTGACTTCTTTCGTGTGTAGTATATAATGCACAAGTATCGATTTTATTGATATAAAAGTTTAACTAGTGCTAATTTGAACCAATTAGAATTTTGCATTCAACCAGAAAATGCTGTATTTAATCTGATTGGCTTAAATTAGCGCTAGATAAATCTCGGTATTAGTAAAAACTCATTGTGAACGGGTCTTATATGATTTTGCATTTAAGTTTTTTCAAGTTTCATATGTTTCAGTAAGAACCAAGAATAATGGAGTTTTTAATAATTAAAATTCACATTTTTATTAAGTCTTAGACGCACCGTTTTTGAGATGCAAGTCTGAGATTTAAGCTGATTCAGGGCAAATTTACCATTTTTCTTACAATTTATATTTAATAAATCTTCAAATAAGTAAATTTTTCCTTCTATAAAAGTTTTTTTTCCTGGACATAAGTGATCGAAGGGGAGGGGGGATCTAACCGTCTTCATAGCTTGTTTTCCTACTTCAAATCATGCTTATGTAACTACACTACTTCATTCCTCGCTTCAACCTTCATTTTCCTACTGTGATCTGAAGTAAAAACAAAGAAGAAAATCTCCCGGAATGATCTTTGTAGAATTGCAAAGCGCATGCTCTAAGAAATTGTTGAAAATGTTCCTCTGGCAATTTGTCCCTTTTCTTCGTTCTATTTCTGCCTTTTGCACCTGACTCTTAATATTGTTAATCACAGGGCACTCATTAAATTAATTCTCTTTAGGAATGCATTATTCTTACTCATGTCCCTCCAGTGGGGGGGGGGACTTGGTTTGAACCCCCCCCATTTTTGTCCGACTTGTTTCAAAAACACCCCCCCCCCTGAACAAGATCCTGGATACGACCCTGCTGACCTGCTCTCATACCTCTTTTCTTACAGAAAAATGACACCCCTGCATCTGGGCTTTACACTGTATACACGGGGCGTAATGACATAACTAAATATGCCACCCTTCATACATGGAATAATCAAAGTCGACTGAATTTCTGGAAAACAGATTCGTGTAACATGATAAACGGAACAGACGGCACTGCTTTCCCTCCTGATGTCAGTAAAAATACCACACTTGAAATGTTTAATCCAGAGCTGTGTAGATCAATACCCTTGACGTACCGAGGGAAGATTGAGAGGAATGGTGTTGAGGCATATAAATTTAGTCCACCTGATGATGTTTTTGACCCGCCAAGTATGGTGCCGGAGCATGACTGCTACTGCCCAGAGGAAGGATGTAGCTTACCTCGTGGAGTCTTTAATGTAAGCACATGTAATTATGGTAAGTTCTTTTTTTTTCTATTTTAGCACGGGTGAATATTTTAGAACAAAATGGATTTGTTTATAACTGCTTCTATAAATTACGGAAATGTATTTGTGGTGCAGAAATTATTTAGAATTCCTTCGATTAGTTTATAGCAGTGCCAACAAATCGTGGCCCTCGTACATACACTTTGTATGTAAGGAATTATGCCTTTTCAAAACAAGGTGGGTTTGCTTATGCCCCCTCCTTCTTTCAACTTTCTGACAATTTTGAGGATGTAGTATTTTCTGGGAGAATCGTTCGAATGAGTATTATAAATATTTGTTAGTAAATATTTTAGATATAACGGGTATAGCCAAAGGCCATATTCCAGCCTTTTTGAAATAAGAAGTGATATTGGCTGGATAAAGCTTTTCTAGGTTGGGCGAAAGACAAAGCTAATCCACCTAGTGAACAAACACAACTTGTCATGGGTCCAACTGGAGCCATTCATTGAATATAAGCTTGAGACCTCTCTTGAAAGGGCCAAGAACACCGATATCTAAAGGTTAGATTCGATGGGAACAGTGTGGTGAAAAACTTAAAAGAACAATCCTGTTTTCTTTGCAGAAAGAAATACATCTCGGATCAAGGCGACTGTCATGATTACCAAGCAAAAGAAGATGATGATTGTCCTGTAAAGACTGGCAATGCTTCCATAAGTGTTTTGGGGCATACAAAATAGTCTCGCCATCCAGCCAGCCAGACAGGTGTGTGAGCCCGAGGGAACCAACAGGACTTCTTCATACCATCTCAGGCTGTATTTTATTTTGTGAGAGAATAAAAACTGGCAGGTGTGTCCGTTAGTTGCATTGATGAAGCAAATTAGTCTTACTTTCTCCACACTCAGTAGGGACGGTTTGGTGTACCTTTTTAACTCCTGGTTGTGCCACAACTCTTACCAGTTTCAGAACCATAAGGATGCCAGTCTCTTTGATACTCCATATGCACTCAGCTATGAATTAATGCCTGCCATAGAGATCAAGCATATTATCAAAAAATTTGAAATGAATACTTTGTTGAAGCCACTTACCCTGGCTTGGCTAGTGGGCACAAGTGTAAGAAGTGAGAAAGTGCAGTGTTTTTTCAAAAATGCAGTAAGCCTGTTTTTCGAATTACTTTCCCGTCGTTTCTAAGTTGGTGCGGTTTCAATTTCATTTGCGACAGTATTTTGAAAGGCCAGCTTTTTAACATCATTTGAGGTAAGACTGTGATTAATCCTCTGATGCTTTGACAAAATAGTCGATTATGTCCTTTTCTCGTTTGTTTGAAAAGACCTGCCGATTGTGCTCTAGACGTTTCTCAACTTTTCTGATTGCCGTGTCGATATCCATTTCAGGCTGATCATCTCTACAGTTTAAACCATCTTTTGCCTTTTTCAGATAATCATAAAGGAAAATTTTCTGAATTTTGAAGTGAGACGCTTCAGCCGCTCTGATTGGCATTCTCCCTTCTAAGTGTGCTCGGACTGCCCCTTTCAGATTTTCCTACTGTAAACTGTATTCCCCAGCGACTTTCGTGTGTGCTTTCTGTACGTTTCTAAAAGAATACGGTGGTAAGCAAAGAAAGAGAATAATTTTCTACTCTTTACAATGTGTAGTTGTACCGGACAGCGTTCGATTCAACCCGAAAAATTTTCCGGATCACCCTCCTCCCTCTCATGACGATTCGAAAGAGAACGCCATCTTGACCAGAACATTAGCGTTGCTTTTCTCAGTTGTATAATGTCAAGAGAACTTATTGAAATAACTTTCTGGTATTTTGCTTATCATAGAAACACGGCTTAACACAGAAATATTAAGTGCCAGAAAAATAAATTAGCCATCTAAAGCAGTTTTCGTGATTTAAATTTTGAAAGGTTCAATCAACCAAACTAGGAATTCTTCCTTGAGACACGAAAGTTACACGGCAGGCTACTCTCACTATTTTGTCGGATGTTTAACCAATAGGTGTCGGGGTAATTGAGAGCGTCCGGTTCAAACAACCTCCTCTAATATCAAAGTGTTAAATTTGTGATTATTTGTTAAAAGTAAAGATTATGGTAAATAACAGAAAGAAATAAGAGATAAGAAGCCAAACAGATAATAAGAAACTCAAGTTTGCTAGAAATACAACGACGTCATCTAATATTACCGAGCAAAATCATAAAATTAATTATTTTATGTTATTTAAATAAGTCATTCTCACTTTCTTATACCCTAGCTGCTACTCTTGCTTTGCTTTGGATTAAGATAAAAGAAACACTTATTCCAGAAAGAGTCGGAGACACAAATTTAAAGTCTGTGTAGTAACTAGCCTAAGATTCTAATAACGATCACAAATTAACTCAGACAACACCTTTTCGCCGTAAATTTGATTTATTCGTATTTTATCAATTCAGGATAAGATTTCAGTTGGTCTTAAATGTGTTTTTAACTATAATTTATCTATTCATTATAGTTTGGAATCTTGCCGCTAATTAATCTTGTGCAGCACAAAGCCGTCTGAGGCCAACATGGGTACGCACGCTCCTCCTCCATCCCAATCTATTCAAATCATCCCTCTTTACACCCTCTCAAGCAGTTCCCATTTCCTTTAACTCCTTCCTTACGATATCCTCCCACCCTATTCGGGGACAGCCTCCTTTTAGTTTGGCCCTAGACGATTGGCCGACAAGGACAGTCTTTGGCAACCTCTCAATACGGTGGTTATTGGACTTATTCACAAATGAGACTTAGCTAATGCCGGCATTAGACTGATTATGAATTGGACACTAAAATAACCAATCAGATCGATTCATTGAATGTCCAGACTTATCGGCTCGCCATATGAATCACAAAAACTGATACACAACACTTCTTGTAACGGGTTTTTTCCTTTTTTGTTACTTCATTTTGATCACCAGATCCATTTATAACTTGTTTGCTTGCTTACTTACTTTGCTTTATGCTCCTGCTAACTTGGTGCCAGCGTCGAGAAAGCAGACACTATCCTTCTCCAGTAACCCCGGTCTGGCGCTGCCGTGGGTGCATCTTCAGGTCTTATGCTTACCTTACACAGAAAACGAGACCCAGCTAACTTCTAGAGCTAATCAGAGGTAGCAAAGGAATTCAGTCTATTTGAAGTTTTATGGAATTTGGCATAGAAGAGCAAATTTGAGAGCTTTATTATCAAACCTTAGCCGTATAGAAAATAACTGTCTTCTTCTTGTTTGGCCTATTATGGAGACAGTTTAGCACAATCTCACCATCGGAATCAAATACTGGGCCCTGAAGTGGGTTGCTGCAGCTGAGTTTGAACTCTGTGTCTCTTATTACATAGCAGAGATCAAACCCTTTGCGCCACTACAGGAGCTGAATTTGAGTGCTAATAGGAAAGGGAATCTTCAGTCACTATTGGAAAGATGCATTTTCAATAACACTGTTCCTTAGAATTTGAAATTTGGAATATTGGGCAAGAATTTAACAAACCGATGATGGCACGAATTTGACCAATCAGCTTTAGAAGATGACAAGCATGGAGAATCTAGTAAAAAAGCAACGACAAAGAATTGTTATGGATACGGATTTGCATAATCTCATCACTAGAACCGAATTTTGGGCCATGCACTAGGTTGCTGCTGCTAAGTTCGAAATCAGGGTCGCGTATTACCAAGCAAAGATCATTCCCACTGCGCCACTATAGAGCAAAATAACTGTTAAACCTATGGTGAAAATTGCCTATCTGAAATAGTCAACTAACCAATCACATAAATTGTATGATCCAGTACTAGCGAAGTCTCATTGTGAATAGTGATAGCAGCTTGCACACAGTTGAAGTTTTTAATTAGTTATTCCTTAAAAAAGTCGGCCCTGCGGCAGCTGGGATCGAAACATGGGTTACATTGCCAGCAGCCTTTCAAAATGGCGCTTCCGTTGGAGGGAAACTTTTCGCACGAAACTTAACAGCTTATTTATTTTTTGAATTGCAAAAAACTTTAAAGTGCCAAGGATTTACTAATTAAAGCACTTTTGCTCCCTGGACTCATCATAGGTTTATTCATACCTGAACATCTCAGTTCTGTTTTTAAACTAAAATGAAATATTTAGGGTAATATTACATTTTTAAAAGTGTTGCCACGTTGGACGGTGAAAATAAATGAGCAAAATAGTTAAGTTAAACTTGGCAACGCTTTTCGCCCGTAAAAATTTAAACGTTAACAATCTGTACTATTTTGTAAGACAACTGCGTCTTCAGAAAAAATCTACATCTTCTTAAGCTGTTTATTTCTATATGTTTTTGAACTTAGCGGTTGCTCAAGTCACACCCACTTTTTTTTTTTATTTGGTACCGGCTACTACCAAAGACTGCATAGCTGGATACGGAGGTGGTTTTTCATTAAAAGCTGAATTCTCGTTTTTTCCCCTAATTTTTTAAGATATACTGGATTGTGCAAGTTTCCATTTAGACAAATTTATTTTATTTACTAATAATTACAAAATAAACTATATATATATACAAAACTGCCCGGGGAAGGCTCGAAAAGCCTGATGATAGACGGCTGCAATCCTCTAATTCTCAACCAGTAACAAAATCATTTACAAAAAAAAAGTTGGAACCGATCAGAATTCATTTGTCCTTGGTACTCCAATTCACTGCCCTTGGTACCCCAATAGATACACAAAAGCTTCATGTGATGAATGTTTTACATTAATAAGACCCAAATTGCCTTGGGTGACGCTTTAACCATATCATCCAAATTTGACTAAATTGCAGATTATCTATTAGGTTTCACCACATATCTCACTTCAACATTATTGCAAACTTCAAAAGCCATCCGACCAGATGATTTGCCTTCCTAAAGTTTGACGATATCTAATTGCGCGAGCGGGGTGTTACCCAATCCAAGCACGGACGGAGCGTTATCCAATCCAGTGACATTGTGCGGGCGATTTTCTTTTAGATAGCCAATGTAATTGTGGAACACGTCGGCAAATGTATTTTGCTGGGAGTGAGATATCTGCGTAAATGTCAATAATTTGTGACTAAATTGTCAACTATCAATCATACTTTATTTTATTGCTTTCATTTACTTGTTACAAAAAACAGAAAAAAAATTGGAATGACTTAAAATTCCCGTTTATTTACACGAACATTTTTTTTTTATCCTAGAAGCATCGAGTGATGGAAATTAAAAAAAAGACTAAGTACAATAAAAAGAAGAAACTTGATAATTGGAATAAAATAAATTTAAGAGAGTAAAAAAGGTAACACATAGGAAAATTTTTTTTAGGGCTGTCAATAAAAAAAATGAGAGGGACAAGAAAAAAATGATTTGAGTTTTTTTTTTTATATTGGAAGTACCCACAAATTCAACAAAATTTTGGATTTCAGGGAGTAGGGGAGGAATCCCCCTCACCTGATCCCACTTTTAGCGCAGACCAAAAAAAAAAACTATAAAAAATTGCGAAAAGGACGCCTAATAATTTATAAAAATGATAAAGGAATAAAATGAAATGAAGATTTATTTAATTCTTTTACTTACAGGTGCACCAATTGCTGTGTCTTTTCCACATTTTTATAATGCTGACGAAAAACTGCTAGAAGAAGTAATAGGGTTGGCCCCTGAAAAGGAAAAGCATGAGTTCTATATGGACGTACAACCGGTGAGTTTAATTTATGTTTCCTTTATCTTCAGTAAATAAGGGCTATATTCTGAACTTAAACGCGATACATCCGCAAACATGTATGGTATTGGGGATGGGGAGGGGTAGCAGTATAAGTTTTCTTTATTTTTGTTCTTTATCATTGCTATCTTGTATTTTTCCTATAAATAAGGGTTTAATCTCAATCATCTGCAAGCATACGTAGAAACACAAAGGAAAGAATAATAGTGCAGGTTTCTCTGCTTTACTCTTTATTATTATTATCTTCAGTTTGTTTTGTGAACAAGGATTATAAAATTCACTTCATCTTATATACGTATGAAATCGTCCTTGTCCGCCAACGATCTAAGGCCAAACGAAAAGCAGGTTGTCCCCGAATGGGACGGGAGGATGTCGTAAGGAAATATTTAGGGGAAATATAAATTTTATGGGTATGTTTAAAGAGGCTTTGAATAGATTGGGACGGAGGAGGAGCGTGCATAGCTATGTTGGCCTCAGGTCGCTTGGTGCTACAGTGAGTTGCTAGTAGCAGTAGTAGCATATATGTATGTGAACATATACATTGAAATAGATTGAATGGATGTGGATATCCCTTACCGAGATTGATCAGAACGATCCTCACTTTGGTCAGAACGATTCCAGATACTTTGCAATTAGCGACCGATAAATGCTCTTCTTTGGCTTTTCATTTTGGAGATCTTGGACAAATCGTCACTTACAAACATTTTGGTTGCACAAAAAAAAGAAAAAAAGAGGCTAAATTGTCTGATTAAAAAAGTCCAAACAAAAGTTGTTTATGATGATTCTACTATTTTGCAGGGAACGCGTTATGAAATCGTAGGGCTAAAGGCCCATTCACACTCCGATTTGACTAATATCAAGCATTATCTTGAACTAATTTAGGCTAGTCAGATTTTTGTAGAATTTCTCTGATGGGCTAAAAAACTCTGCAAAAAATTCTGATTGGCCCAAATTAGCGCTAGCTGAATTTCGGTATTAGGAAAGAGCCTTAAGGTGTCTTTTGGACGAAAATAAAAGTTAAAGCCCTCCACCCTTCATGAGACGAATACAGAGTTGAAAAATTAGTTACATCCATACGATTAAGCATGAAAAGTACTATCGTGACTATTATTGTTTTATTTTGATAAATGTTTTCTTTATAGAAAATGGGTATTGGCATAGCTGCAAAAGGAAGAATACAAATCAATTTAATGATCCCTGAAATAGAAGATATTCAACAGATGGTTGGGGTTCCACCAATTATTTTTCCAGTTTTCTGGTTCGAAAGTGTAAGTACATTCTTTTGGACTATAACTCTTAGAACCATTGATGTATTTTTTTAAACCAAGTAAATATACTTGGTTTAATTCTTTGAACTTACATCCGACTGTGCTTTGAACTTAGATCAGACCCACCATTTTTTCCAGCTCTGGTTTGTTTCAGATCAGTTAGTGCATTGCTAAGCACAAATGAGAACGAGATTTAGACAACTTAAATAACAAAAAATATAACCCATCAATGGCGTCAATCGGGAGGGGGGGGGGGGGGTTGTAGGTAATTTTTTGCCTCCTAGATTTTGAAAAATACATTTTTTCGACTTTCCCCTTTAAAAAATGCAATTTTTGGTGTTTTCAATGAGCAAACTAAAAAAAAGACGAAAAATTTAACCCCTCCTAGATATATAAAAGTACATTTTGCTCCCACCCTAAATTTCTGTGAATTAACGCCACTAAAACCCAAAAGCCCTTTTTTTTTCCTGTATCCCTTCTTTTCTGCTTAATTAGGACGACAGCTTGGCTGCACTAATTCAAAAAGGGTTGCGTAGTATTTTTAAACTGAGAGCTCAGCATGCACCATAGATTTCCTGTATATCATGGGATCCCCGGATTTGCAGGAATTCTCATATCTCCTATATCCATTTTCTTATATACTTTGCTCTCAAGATATGTATTAGTTGTAGAAGTAGTTCGAACGTAGAGCCGTTTGATGTCAACTTTTTTTTGCTGATTTTTAGACATTTAGAAAAAGGAAAATCTTCCTTGCGAAACAACTGGTTTTACTCGTCTGCTCTCGCAAAAAAAAGTATGTAGTGCAATATACTGTCTCATAAATTAACCGCAGCCGACCTTGCAAGATATAGGTAAAAAAAAAAATCAAGAAAAAACAATTTAATTAAAAAAAATTGGAATAAATGGGACAAATAAATTTGGATAAATAATTTGGTAAATAATTTGGATTTACCAAAGATAAATAATTTGGACTACCAATTTGTAAACTGGTATTTACCAATTACCAATTGTATATAATTGGTAAATTGTATTTACCAATTGTAAATAATTTGGATTATCAAAGATAATTTGGTAAATAGATTGATAAATAATTTAGTGATAAATAATTTGGGATAAATAATTTAGTGATAAATTTTGGACAAGCGATGATAATCAAGCGACATTGCAATTTGAATTCTGGTGTTGAATTAATCGAAGTGATTAGACATTAAGTTATTGGTACTCAGTTAGTTAATATTGATTGCAGACACACTCTTAGGTGGATAAAGCCAAGGAGGTTGATCTAGTTTATCTATTAATTAAAAAAGGGTTTCTATTGTCGATTTCCAATCTATATCTACGACTACATAAAAAAAGGAATAAAGCATACTGCTAAATTGAATCAGACAAGGTCTAGTCGGAAGCTACAGCAAAACAGGATAGTGTGGCAGGAGAGTGGCACTCAAATAAAACACCACCTAGTCATGGCGCTACTGTTTGTATATAGCAATTACGAGAGAACCGAGCTTCGCTCGGTGATAAGAAAGGCAGATTTTTTATTTTCTTGCGCAAAGCGACTTAAGTTTCATTTATTCGCTGTAGAAAGTAAAATCGCTAGGGCATTGGAGTGTGGGTGTTGTGAATGTAATTCATATGAAAATGTTTTTCTAAAAGTAGGCCTTAGACGAATTTTCGCAAAGTTGTGATTTATCTTGATCGTTTGTTTCGCACGTGAAAACGCACAATTATCTTATTACGAACAATGTTTAGTAAACGAACAATAATCACCAAGTCAAGTTTGGTTCCCTGGTATACAAATTATTATTGTAATTTTTCTGCCGCAACGCGTAGCATTTAATGCGAAGCAATTAATAATCAGCAACTCACTTAACAGGTATGTCTTTCTCTAAAACAGAACCAACTGATTGTGGTAGTTTTTTCAAAGAGGGGGGGGGGGGGCCTCATTCACGGTTCTAGTGTGTAAATCTGAGAATAAAAAGGTCGTGCAACTTGAATTTCTCTTATGCGGGATCTCATACAGACTCGGGGTTTAAACACACCATTTGACCATTATTACTTGGAAAATTCTCTAAAATCCCCTTCTCCTTTGCAGTGTACTTCTTTTTCATCTCAGAGAAACATAGTTAGGTACATCGACCACGAGCTTTGCTAGAATCTAACTAGCTGTATCACTGATATTCATAATTTTCCTAGGAGGGGGAGGGGTCAAACTACAAAATTTTTTGACACTATTATTTTCTCAAAGAAGATAGTTGGGTATAATAACAACGAGCTTTGCTAGAATCGAACTAGCTGTGATACCAACAATCGTCATTATTCGCTGGAGTGGGTGTGTCACAGTGCGAAAACCTATTTTATGCTCTGTTCTAATCTCAAACAGCGATAGTTAGGCATTATACCATGAGCTTAGCTAGAATCTAACTAGTTTGGGCTCCAATATTCATCATTTTTATGGGGGGGGGGGAGGCATGGTTCGAAAATCTCTTTTATAATCGTTTCTTATCTCAAACAAAGATAGTTAGGTGCCGTATAACAACAATAGTTATAATTTGATATAGCAGACACGGCACTAACCAAAATCTAATTAGTTTTGGAACCAATGTTCATTATTTTTCATTCGGAGGGGCGGGAGGATACAGTACAAAAAAAAACCCTCTGTTTTCGTACCTCAAATAAAGATAATTAGGTATAACAACGATGCGCTTAAGTAGAAACTGAACTAGTTCGAGTACCTATATCATCATTTTTCATTTAGGTTGGGGGGGGGGGGCAGCACGCACAGAAACTGGTTGTATACCCCATTTAAAAGACAAATCTTTTGTTGCACATATACATTAGTTTTCGATTTATGACATAGCTAATCCTGCTGCATCCTAGAGTACGCCTATTCTAGTAGCTCAAGTTGACAACAAAACTAATCTTTCCTCTTTTCAGGGTATTGATGGTCTACCAGAGTCTGTATCTCAAGAGTTGAAATTGGCCACCCAAGGGACAGAAGTTATAAAGAACAGTGTCTGCTATGGTCTATTTGCTATTGGAGGACTTCTTTTACTAACAGTTGCGATAATTGCAGTTAGACGCGAGAAATCCCAAAAATATGCTGCAAAAAGTACGGAAATGGAAACTCGCAACGGTGACTTGAGTCAAGACACGTTTGTTCGTATTGGTTCAGGAAAGGCAGAAGGCCTTTATCCGGGAATATCTGGGAATGATTTGGCGGAGGAGCAAAAACTGTGATGTCAATCAGACTTTGTAAAAGTAAAATTAGGTGAGCGTGCCATAGCTAGTGGCTTATTGTTGCTCAAAGGAGCTTCTGCAAAGCCTCACAATTTACAAGATCTCATACTCAGTAGTAAAATGGCGCAGATAGCGAAGAGTGATGGACCTACATTGTTGGTTGTGTTTTCATCGCCTTGATTCCCCTAAAACTACCTGAACCTTTTTTAGGATTAGTACGACCAATTTGTTTTATATGTGTTTCCTAACCTATTCTTGTAAATATTTCTTGGGTTTTTCTTTTGACATTTTTGGTTTTAGAGTTTTTGCATACTCGAAGACAGTTGAAGTTATAAATGATAAATCAGCCTCTATTTGGATTTGGTGAGTTGACCGACGTTGATCATTTGATTGGCTGACGTTTTTAGGACACCATAAGAAGTAGATTTTTCGACCATGCTTCTGGAAACGGTTAACAAAAACAGTATGTTGAATCGAACATGTACATAGGAATTCATGTTGGATAAATTGCCTGCTACCAACATATTCGAATATGCGTTTTACTAAACTCCGCCCATTTTAAGATTATCTTGTCAATATTTGAGAACAAAATTGAAGTATCAAAATGTGTATTTCAATATACAATTTTTTTTTTTTCCAGTCAAAACTTTTTTTTGGGGCTGATTAGCATTAAGTTTATACTTAAGATTTTTATTTTCATCTTTAGAAGAAACGACATTAATTAAAAACGTTCACACTCTTCGCCAGAGCATGAACCCTTTACTAGTTAATTAATATACCTCATATTGTTTCACAAAGCTGTAACAGAGGAAAATAAAGAGGGAGAAAGAGTGAGAGAGAAGATTAAAGAATTAAAGAAGAAATTGTAGAGTAACAGATAATCTCGTGCTACACACTGTGATTTGTCTGATATAGCTAAAGCTTAAGCTTTAATTTTTCGCATGTTTTACTAACAAATTTTTTATGTTTCAAGTTTAAAATTTTGGCAAAAAAAGAACTGGGAAATGAATATTAATTTTCAGTGAATTCTTGATGTGTTTTGTATATGTAGAGCATGGATACATGCATCATATCTTTCGTGACTGTAGCGTTATTTTTTAAATTTTTGTGTTGATGTTTTATATAAATGAGAAATTCAACATATTTTGTCTGGATCTAAACTCTACTGTAAAAGACAGGAATTGCGTCAACTACTATGTTTCGAAGTTTTAATTCGTTAGGCAATTCAGAATCGAAGTGGACCAAGTCTATTAAACTAGCTTTGGATATACTGCACATACTCATAGTTCATGAAGTAAAAAAATTTACTAAAACATGGTTAAAATTTTGCAAGACTAATTTCACAATATACGTTCTTGGCGTTTACCCCCCCCCCCACCCTTCGTGAAAAATACATCCCCGCCGAAAGAAAATTTTCTCCCCAATGAAAGTTCCCCCAGACAATCCCCCCCCCCCTGCAGAGAACTCCCCCGCGGAAGATGTCCGTATGTTTCCCAAAAACAAATACTATCTGTAAGCAATGGACAAATTACAAAACTTAAAAAGGCACTTAAACTTCTACAATGAGGTACTCTGATTGTTTTGTAGTTACGGAGGGAGGCAGATACCTCACAGGGTTTATTTAAATGCCAAAACATCCCGGCTCTCATTGAGCCATCAGATAAATACAGAAGTAGTTCTAAGGGAGAGACGAGAAGAGGGTGGAGGTAGAAATTGATATATAATTCATAGGGCCGTAACCAGGATTTTTTTTGGGGAGGGGGTACAAAAGAAACTTTAAAAAACGCACCAAACTGCGAAATTGAAATTTATTCCCTTATGATTCCAGGGAATATTTCTGATCTATGCTGTTATTATGAAAGTAAAGAGTAACATTAAGCCCCAAAATGAGCAGAATTTATTCAATATAGAAGGGGGACTGCTCCTTCCTCATCCACGCAGAAACTCATGGTCGCAGAAACTTCGGAGGGTGCTCATTCAGAAATTGAGAGTTCTAGTCCTTTTTTAAGTCAAAAGTGATTAAAGCCCAACCAGCCACGGGGGAGGATTTTCTAAGGGGGATCTTCCGCGGGCGGGGGGGCGGTAAACGCTGACCGCCATTTATAGTATAGTATACGCCTAGGATTCATGAAGTGAACGAGGAAAAGCTCTGGTCTATTAGCTTTTGACAGTAAATATTTCTGACGACATTTTGTCCCTGCCAAAGCTTTGAAAGAAAAGAAACTGTGAGGCTAAGATATGGGACTTACTGAATTCAGAACTTCATTATAAGCGGTCACCACTATCACACCTGCAAGCCTCATAGCGTTTAAGGGGCCCTGAGTAATCTTACGTACAATACTTCTTAGATAATGCTGGATTGAGTCCATTGATCTCTTATTCAACTCCCTGGGGTAGCCTAAATAAATTGCACCGTTTTTGCAGGTTTTATGGAGGTTTCATATAGCCCCACATTTTCTTAAATTCTCCGTTCCATTTGTATATTCCACTTTTGAATTTTCATACTCAAGCCAGTGCACACACTTTTCTTTGAATTCCTGTCTTTCAGCACTAAAGAGGTGTATTGAAGTGGTGTTTGAGACTAAATTGAGGGGCCAAATTAGGTCTGTGGTCACCTTAGCTGAGTGAATGCTGCGCTGGACTTGTAAGTCTGTCATTCGGAAGGAGGTTTCGAGACTTGTTTTAGCACATCCTTAGGCTTGGGTTTAGTGATGTGATTCTGCAGCCTCAGCCATATGAGCTTACGGTTAAACAATTTTCCACTTATAATATGCATTTCAGATGCTAGATGAGACGGAACGCGCCTAGTCCTTCTGCAAGCAGCAATTTAGGCCTAAATCAGTTCACAAACATTGCTTCTGTCACATCACACGAAAATAGTGATTAGTTACTAAACGAGGCACAACAAAAAATTGTGCACATTTTATGGTTGTTTGCATCTATTTAGCCAGCAGAACAGGAATGAATGTTCCTACATCAGACTATTTTGGTCAACTAGCACTACTATGCAGTAGTTGGCCCGGCCTTTTTTTTTCTTTTTAGCCGATAGTCTGATTCCAGTAATGTACGTACATTTATTGTTCTTTTTATGTATATTCCTCATTTTTAATGATTCGTGTTGTCTTTTTTTTTCAAATTGGCTTTATTTGACACTATAAAACAACTGTTAAATATTATAAAACAAACCAACCAGATCAGCAAACCTTGGTATAGAGCCTTTTTATTATTTATACCATTGTGGTGGGATTCAGAAAACTGAGTTGAGGTCCATGCCACTAAGGCGTGTTATCTCCTATTATCTGGCTCTGATAATTAATGCCATTTTGGTCGAAAATGAGCTATGTACGTGTCGTGGGTAAACTAAACACGAGGAATTCAATGGCGCTGTCAGAATTATTCTATTTTGTACCGTTACTAAGATGAAAAGAGACATAAGCCTCTAAGCAGCATATGTCTCTTTTTTTTAACAGGTCTTGTTACAATTCAGAATGACAGAAGAAGATTATGTTATGGAGCCATAACATGGGGACCTGGCATTTGTCTCCTTTTTTGTCAAGAAAAGAAGAAACATACGCCAAAAAATGGAATATATTCGAATTCACTCCGAATACTTGAATTCAATTTATATTACTGAAAAGAATATAAAAAGTTGGTTTAGAATATGTTCTCTTTAGTCCCATTAGCCTCAACCTTCAGAGCGACCACAGCCGAATAACATTTTCCTTTATTTGACTCTCCTGAAGAGTTAGAAAAATGGCATATGTCGCACATCTAATTATTAGAGCCATGTTGGTTTCCTATGGGCTTATTGACTCCTACAAATGCTTAAAGGCTAGAATTTTGATGACCCTTTAGAAGCTAGAATTAAAAGTATTTTTAGTCTTCCTTTTTTCTCTAGAGATTTGTGGCTTAGTCTGCCGAACAAAAATCTTTATCCAAAACCTAGCTTAGCCTAAGAATTCCATAAAAATATATCGCACGGCGAACAAATAAGGGAAAGGAAATGCCAGAGTGCTTATCGGCTAACGTTTGAACTAGTCAAAAGAATGTTAAATCCCGTCTCATAACGGAAAATGTAAAAAAAAAACCTCCAAAACAATGTTCAGAACTCTCTCTTCTCTTAAATTTAGCCGTTTTACTACCATTAATCTCGAAGATCTAAACCCTTAAAGAGGAGAGATTGATAAAATATTGAGATTTTCCTGTCGTTAGAACGTTTTTTTAAATACTTTTGGGGAGCAATCCTTTCGATCCAGTGGTCAGTGTCCTTTGCGCAAATTTTATTTCGTTATTGTTTTTAAAGCCAAAATATTGAGATTTCCCTGTCGTTAGAACATTTTTTAGATACTTTTGGGGGACAATCCTTTAAATCCGGTGTTCAGTGTCCTGTTCGCAAATTTTATTTCGTTATTGTTTTTGAAGCCACAATATTGAGATTTTCCTGTCGTTAAAACATTTAAAAAAAAAACTTTTGGGGAGCAATCCTTTCAATCCAGTGTTCAGTATCCTGTACGCAAATTTTATTTCGTTATTGTTTTTAAAGACAAAAGATTTCCCTGTCGTTAGGACATTTTTTAAATACTTTTGGGGACCAATCCTTTCAATCCAGTGTTCAGGGTCCTGTGCGCAAGTTTTATTTCGTTATTGTTTTTAAAGACAAAAGATTTCCCTGTCGTTAGGACATTTTTTAAATACTTTTGGGGATCAATCCTTTCAATCCAGTGTTCAGGGTCCTGTGCGCAAGTTTTATTTCGTTATTGTTTTTAAAGACAAAAGATTTCCCTGTCGTTAGAACATTTTTTAGATACTTTTGGGGGACAATCCTTTAAATCCAGTGTTCAGTGTCCTGTTCGCGAATTTTATTTCGTTATTGTTTTTAAAGCCACAATATTGAGATTTTCCTGTCGTTAAAACATTTAAAAAAAAATACATTTGGGGAGCAATCCTTTCAATCCAGTGTTCAGTATCCTGTACGCAAATTTTATTTCGTTATTGTTTTTAAAGACAAAAGATTTCCCTGTCTTTAGAACATTTTTTAAATACTTTTGGGGACCAATCCTTTCAATCCAGTGTTCAGGGTCCTGTGCGCAAAGTTTGTTTAGTTATTGTTTTTAAAGAAAAAAGATTTCCATGTCGTTAGAACATTTTTTAAATACTTTTGTGGACCAATCCTTTCAATCCAGTGGTCAGGGTCCTGTACGCAAATTTTATTTCGTTATTGTTTTTAAAGACAAAAGATTTCCCTGTCGTTAGAAAATTTTTTATATACTTTTGGGGGACAATACTTTAAATCCGGTGTTCAGTGTCCTGTTCGCAAATTTTATTTCGTTATTGTTTTTGAAGCCACAATATTGAGATTTTCCTGTCGTTAAAAAATTGAAAAAAAAAACTTTTGGGGAGCAATCCTTTCAATCCAGTGTTCAGTATCCTGTACGCAAATTTTATTTCGTTATTGTTTTTAAAGCCACAATAAAGAGATTTTCCTGTCGTTAAAACATTTAAAAAAAATACTTTTGGGGAGCAATCCTTTCAATCCAGTGTTCAGTATCCTGTACGCAAATTTTATTTCGTTATTGTTTTTAAAGCCACAATAAAGAGATTTTCCTGTCGTTAAAACATTTAAAAAAAATACTTTTGGGGAGCAATCCTGTCAATCCAGTGTTCAGTATCCTGTACGCAAATTTTATTTCGTTATTGTTTTTAAAGACAAAATATTTCCCTGTCGTTAGAACATTTTTTAAATACTTTTGGGGACCAATCCTTTCAATCCAGGGTTCAGGGTCCTGTGCGCAAGTTTTATTTCGTTATTGTTTTTAAAGACAAAAGATTTCCCTGTCGTTAGAACATTTTTTAGATACTTTTGGGGGACAATCCTTTAAATCCAGTGTTCAGTGTCCTGTTCGCGAATTTTATTTCGTTATTGTTTTTAAAGCCACAATATTGAGATTTTCCTGTCGTTAAAACATTAAAAAAAAAAATACATTTGGGGACCAATCCTTTCAATCCAGTGTTCAGTATCCTGTACGCAAATTTTTTTTCGTTATTGTTTTTAAAGATAAAAGATTTCCCTGTCGTTAGGACATTTTTTAAATACTTTTGGGGACCAATCCTTTCAATCCAGTGTTCAGGGTCCTGTGCGCAAATTTTATTTCGTTATTATTTTTAAAGACAAAAGATTTCCCTGTCGTTAGGATATTTTTTAAATACTTTTGGGGACCAATCCTTTCAATCCAGTGTTCAGGGTCCTGTGCGCAAGTTTTATTTCGTTATTGTTTTTAAAGACAAAAGATTTCCCTGTCGTTAGAACATTTTTTAAATACTTTTGGGGGACAATCCTTTAAATCCAGTGTTCAGTGTCCTGTTCGCGAATTTTATTTCGTTATTGTTTTTAAAGCCACAATATTGAGATTTTCCTGTCGTTAAAACATTAAAAAAAAAACTTTTGGGGAGCAATCCTTTCAATCCAGTGTTCAGTATCCTGTACGCAAATTTTATTTCGTTATTGTTTTTAAAGATAAAAGATTTCCCTGTCGTTAGAACATTTTTTAAATACTTTTGGGGACCAATCCTTTCAATCCAGTGTTCTGGGTCCTGTGCTCAAGTTTTATTTCGTTATTGTTTTTAAAGACAAAAGATTTCCCTGTCGGTAGTACATTTTTTAAATACATTTTTGGATCAATCATTTAAATCCCGTGTTCCGTGTCCGGTAAGCAGAGTTTATTTCGTTATTGTTTTTAAATAAAAAAGATTTACCTGTCGTTAGGAAATTTTTTAGATAATTTTGGGGGACAATCCTTTAAATCCAGTGTTCAGTGTCCTGTTCGCTAATTTTATTTCGTTATTGTTTTTAAAGCCACAATATTGATATTTTCCTGTCGTTAAAACATTTAAAAAAAAATACTTTTGGGGAGCAATCCTTTCAATACAGTGTTCAGTATCCTGTACGCAAATTTTTTTTCGTTATTGTTTTTAAAGACAAAAGATTTCCCTGTCGTTAGGACATTTTTTAAATACTTTTGGGGACCAATCATTTCAATCCAGTGTTCAGGGTCCTGTGCGCAAGTTTTATTTCGTTATTGTTTTTAAAGACAAAAGATTTCCCTGTCGTTAGAACATTTTTTAAATACTTTTGGGGACCAATCCTTTCAATCCAGTGTTCAGGGTCCTGTGCGCAAATTTTATTTCGTTATTGTTTTTAAAGACAAAAGATTTCCCTGTCGTTAGGACATTTTTTAAATACTTTTGGGGACCAATCCTTTCAATCCAGTGTTCAGGGTCCTGTGCGCAAGTTTTATTTCGTTATTGTTTTTAAAGACAAAAGATTTCCCTGTCGTTAGGAAATTTTTTAAATACTTTTGGGGACCAATACTTTCAATCCAGTGTTCAGGGTCCTGTGCGCAATTTTTGTTTCGTTATTGTTTTTAAAGACAAAAGATTTCCCTGTCGTTAGGACATTTTTTAAATACTTTTGGGGACCAATCCTTTCAATCCAGTGTTCAGGGTCCTGTGCGCAAGTTTTATTTCGTTATTGTTTTTAAAGACAAAAGATATACCTGCCGTTAGAAAATTTTTTAAATACTTTTGGGGACCAATCCTTTCAATCCAGTGTTCAGGGTCCTGTGCGCAAGTTTTATTTCGTTATTGTTTTTAAAGACAAAAGATTTCCCTGTCGTTAGGACATTTTTTAAATACTTTTGGGGAACAATCATTTCAATCCAGTGTTCAGGGTCCGGTGCGCAAATTTTATTTCGTTATTGTTTTTAAAGACAAAAGATTTCCCTGTCGTTAGGACATTTTTTAAATACTTTTGGGGGACAATCCTTTAAATCCAGTGTTCAGTGTCCTGTTCGCGAATTTTATTTCGTTATTGTTTTTAAAGCCACAATATTGAGATTTTCCTGTCGTTAAAACATTTAAAAAAATACTTTTGGGGAGCAATCCTTTCAATCCAGTGTTCAGTATCCTGTACGCAAATTTTTTTCGTTATTGTTTTTAAAGACAAAAGATTTCCCTGTCGTTAGGACATTTTTTAAATACTTTTGGGGACCAATCCTTTCAATCCAGTGTTCAGGGTCCTGTGCGCAAGTTTTATTTCGTTATTGTTTTTAAAGACAAAAGATTTCCCTGTCGTTAGGACATTTTTTAGATACTTTTGGGGACCAATCCTTTCAATCCAGTGTTCAGGGTCCTGTGCGCAAGTTTTATTTCGTTATTGTTTTTAAAGACAAAAGATTTCCCTGTCGTTAGGACATTTTTTAAATAAATTTGGGGACCAATACTTTAAATACAGTGTTCAGGGTCCATTAAGCAAATTTTATTTAGTTATTGTTTTTAAAGACAAAAGATTTCCCTGTCGTTAGAACATTTTTTAAATACTTTTGGGGACCAATCCTTTCAATCCAGTGTTCAGTGTCCTTTGCGCAAGTTTTTTTTCGTTATTGTTTTTAAAGACAAAAGATTTCCCTGTCGTTAGTACATTTTTTAAATACTTTTGGGGACCAATAATTTCAATCCAGTGTTCAGTTTCCTGTACGCAAATTTTATTTCGTTATTGTTTTTAAAGACAAAAGATTTCCCTGTCGTTAGGACATTTTTTAAATACTTTTGGGGACCAATCATTTCAATCCAGTGTTGAGGGTCCTGTGCGCAATTTTTATTTCGTTATTTTTTTTAAAGACAAAAGATTTCCCTGTCGTTAGGACATTTTTTAAATACTTTTGGGGACCAACCCTTTCAATCCAGTGTTCAGGGTCCTGTGCGCAAGTTTTGTTTCGTTATTGTTTTTAAAGACAAAAGATTTCCCTGTCGTTAGGACATTTTTTAAATACTTTTGGGGACCAATCATTTCAATCCAGTGTTCAGGGTCCTGTGCGCAAGTTTTATTTCGTTATTGTTTTTAAAGACAAAAGATATCCCTGTCGTTAGAACATTTTTTAAATACTTTTGGGGACCAATCCTTTAAATCCAGTGTTCAGGGTCCTGTGCGCAAATTTTATTTCGTTATTGTTTTTAAAGACAAAAGATTTCCCTGTCGTTAGGACATTTTTTAAATACTTTTGGGGACCAATCCTTTCAATCCAGTGTTCAGGGTCCTGTGCGCAAATTTTATTTCGTTATTGTTTTTAAAGACAAAAGATTTCCCTGTCGTTAGAACATTTTTTAGATACTTTTGGGGGACAATACTTTAAATCCAGTGTTCAGTGTCCTGTTCGCGAATTTTATTTCGTTATTGTTTTTAAAGCCACAATATTGATATTTTCCTGTCGTTAAAACATTTAAAAAAAAATACATTTGGGGAGCAATCCTTTCAATCCAGTGTTCAGTATCCTGTAAGCAAATTTTTTTTCGTTATTGTTTTTAAAGACAAAAGATTTCCCTGTCGTTAGGACATTTTTTAAATACTTTTGGGGACCAATCCTTTCAATCCAGTGTTCAGGGTCCTGTTCGCAATTTTTATTTCGTTATTGTTTTTAAAGACAAAAGATTTCCCTGTCGTTAGGACATTTTTTAAATACTTTTGGGGACCAATCCTTTAAATCCAGTGTTCAGGGTCCTGTGCGCAATTTTTATTTCGTTATTGTTTTTAAAGACAAAAGATTTCCCTGTCGTTAGTACATTTTTTATATAATTTTGGGGACCAATCCTTTCAATCCAGTGTTCAGGGTCCTGTGCGCAAGTTTTATTTCGTTATTGTTTTTAAAGACAAAAGATTTCCCTGTCGTTAGAACATTTTTTAAATACTTTTGGGGACCAATCCTTTCAATCCAGTGTTCAGGGTCCTGTGCGCAAGTTTTATTTCGTTATTGTTTTTAAAGACAAAAGATTTCCCTGTCGTTAGGACATTTTTTTAGATACTTTTGGGGGACAATCCTTTAAATCCAGTGTTCAGTGTCCTGTTCGCGAATTTTATTTGGTTATTGTTTTTGAAGCCACAATATTGAGATTTTCCTGTCGTTAAAAAATTAAAAAAAAAAAAATTTTGGGGAGCAATCCTTTCAATCCAGTGTTCAGTATCCTGTACGCAAATTTTATTTCGTTATTGTTTTTAAAGCCACAATATTGAGATTTTCCTGTCGTTAAAACATTTTAAAAAAAATACTTTTGGGGAGCAATCCTTTCAATCCAGTGTTCAGTGTCCTGTTCGCGAATTTTATTTCGTTATTGTTTTTAAAGCCACAATATTGAGATTTTCCTGTCGTTAAAACATTAAAAAAAAACTTTTGGGGGACAATCCTTTAAATCCAGTGTTCAGTGTCCTGTTCGAGAATTTTATTTCGTTATTGTTTTTAAAGACAAAAGATTTTCCTGTCGTTAGAACATTTTTTAGATACTTTTGGGGAGCAATCCTTTCAATCCAGTGTTCAGTATCCTGTACGCAAATTTTATGTCGTTATTGTTTTTAAAGACAAAAAAATTTCCCTGTCGTTAGAACATTTTTTAAATACTTTTGGGGACCAATCCTTTCAATCCAGTGTTCAGGGTCCTGTGCGCAAGTTTTATTTCGTTATTGTTTTTAAAGACAAAAGATTTCCCTGTCGTTAGGACATTTTTTTAGATACTTTTGGGGGACAATCCTTTAAATCCAGTGTTCAGTGTCCTGTTCGCGAATTTTATTTCGTTATTGTTTTTAAAGCCACAATATTGAGATTTTCCTGTCGTTAAAACATTTAAAAAAAAATACATTTGGGGAGCAATCCTTTCAATCCAGTGTTCAGTATCCTGTACGCAAATTTTATTTCGTTATTGTTTTTAAAGCCAAAATATTGAGATTTTCCTGTCGTTAAAACATTAAAAAAAAAAACTTTTGGGGAGCAATCCTTTCGATCCAGTGGTCTGTGTCCTGTGCGCAAATTTTGTTTCGTTATTGTTTTTAAAGCCAAAATATTGAGATTTCCCTGTCGTTAGAACATTTTTTTAGATACTTTTGGGGGACAATCCTTTAAATCCACTGTTCAGTGTCCTATTCGAGAATTTTATTTCGTTATTGTTTTTGAAGCTACAATATTGAGATTTTTCTGTCGTTAAAACATTTAAAAAAAATACTTTTGGGGAACAATCCTTACAATCCAGTGTTCAGTATCCTGTACGCAAGTTTTATTTCGTTATTGTTTTTAAAGACAAAATATTTCCCTGTCGTTAGAACATTTTTGAAATACTTTTGGGGACCAATCCTTTCAATCCAGTGTTCAGGGTCCTGTGCGCAAGTTTTATTTCGTTCTTGCATAAACTTAACTACAATTCTAACGAATATTCCAAAATATTTGTTTTTTATTCCAGAGATTGGAAGCAGATAAGAATGACAACGAATTCATTTATGGGAAAAAGCTATGCCATCTAACGTTACCCAATAAATTCCTTAGGGTAAACATGTAAACCAAAATGAGCATATTTTTTCCATTACTTTTGCTTTACGGTATTTTTAAGAATAAAATTAAATTAATTACAAGAAAAGTCATTTTTTTAAAAAGGACACCATGGGTATATTTGTTTACTCTATATTATCTTCGTATTAGGGTATTTTTCGTATACTAGTCTATCCCTAACCATTTTATAAGAAATGAAAGAAATTGTGTACTTACCTTCAGATAGTCTCAGGTAGGATCCAAACAAACTTGAACATTTAATTAAAATGCAAATATTAAATAAAATGCAACTGAAATTAAGCTTAATTTTAATCGTAATTTTTAGCTGTTCATCAGGGGCAAAATTAAAAACAGGCTGTTCCCAAATGAGGTGGGAATAAAGAATGAAGCAGGAAAAACTGGGCTTAGCAATTAGTGCTATTACTGTCCTATATGTAGATTTTTCCATGTGTATTGCGCTAGTAGCCCATTTAAAACAGAGGTTTTAAATATACATCTTAGCAACAAAGAGATATATATTACACATTTTGACATTCAGATCGTACAAATATTTTAATCTGCATAATTAAAGAGCACTGGTAGCTTGGGTCCTATCCAACTTCATAAATAAAAACATATAGAACCTCTTTTGACTGCTAATTGCTTAAAGATCACTTAAAATGATCAGATGTTTTTCCAAAACAGCAAAAGGTAATTAAATTAACATGGCTCATTTCTTTAAGGAAAATATCTAGAATTTTAGAACGATACGTAACATCAATGTAGCCATCACAGGCAAGTACTTTTTCTATCTATTTGATAACTAAAGATATGGTGGATGTAGTAAAAATAAAATTAGGCTGACTAGGAATTTCGTAGATTCACTGGCAGATTGCTTAGATTATTGTGCTGGTAGATTCTATTTCGTATTAAAGCCACACTAGAATACACCAAAATTTCTCCATCATTCTCCCCGACTCACTACCCCTCCCCTCCACATTTTCGCGAATTGATGAATAAGACGGCAATTTTCCTCTAAATTATTTTAAAACATCGGGACCGAACAGTCATCGAACTCCTTTGGAAGAACTGAAATCGCTGTAGCCGCTTCCTTCATTTCCTAGAAATGTAAAAATCTGACTGGGCTTCAAGCAATGTGGATGAATATTTTTGGAGCTAAAGGATGTGTGCAACCAAAGCAGAGCACATGCACAATCAGTTCTGAAATGGTGCATTGAATCGATAATTAAATGTTTACTTGCTATATAGAACTCAATTGGAAATTACTAGAATACGTAGTTGGGTGTATTTTTTTATGAAAATAATTTTTTGTGGCTTAAGCCAAAAAGCCGAGGAATAATTAAATTGTAAAAAAAAAAAACACCTGTCTGGGTACGTAAGTTCGTGGTTTTTAATTATAATAAAAAAATTTTTTGTGGATTAATCCCCAAAGCCGAGTCCTCATTTAATTGTAAAAAAAAAACCACGGTCTTGGTACTTATCTTCGGGGTGTATTATTATATGAACAAACTGAGTTGAGGCTTAAGCCACAAAGCCGAGGAATCATTAAATTGTAAAAAAAAAAACCACGGTCTTTGTACTTATATTCTGGGTGTATTATTATATGAACAAACTGAGTTGAGGCTTAAGCCACAAAGCCGCGGCATCATTAAATTGTAAAAAAAAAACCACGGTCTTGGTACTTATCTTCTGGGTGTATTATTATATGAACAAACTGAGTTGAGGCTTAAGCCACAAAGCCGAGGCATCATTAAATTGTAAAAAAAAAAAACCACGGGCTTGTTAATTATCTTGTGGGTTTATTATTATATGAACAAACTGAGTTGAGGCTTAAGCCACAAAGCCGGGGCAACATTAAATTGTAAAAAAAAAAACCACGGTCTTGGTACTTATCTTCTGGGTGTATTATTATATGAAAAAACTGATTTGAGGCTTAAGCCACAAAGCCGAGGCATCATTAAATTTTAAAAAAAAAAAAACAACGGTGTTGGTACATATATTCTGGGTGTATTATTATATTAACAAACTGTGTTGAGGCTTAAGCCACAAAGCCGAGTCATCATTAAATTGTAAAAAAAAAAAAAACCACGGTCTTGGTACTTATCTTCTGGGTTTATTATTATATGAAAAAAATGAGTTGAGGCTTAAGCCAAAAAGCCGAGGCATCATTAAATTGTAAAAAAAAAAAAACCACGGTCTTGGTACTTATCTTCTGGGTGTATTATTATATGAACAAACTGAGTTGAGGCTTAAGCCACAAAGCCGAGGCATCATTAAATTGTAAAAAAAAAAAACACGGTGTTGGTACTTATCTTGTGGGTTTATTATTATATGAAAAAACTGTTTTGAGGCTTAAGCCACAAAGCCGAGGCATAATTAAATTGAAAAAAAAAAAAAACCACGGTCTTGGTACTTATCTTCTTGGTGTATTATTATATGAACAAACTGTGTTGAGGCTTAAGCCACAAAGCCGAGGCATCATTAAATTGTAAAAAAAAAAACCACGGTCTTGGTACTTATCTTCTGGGTGTATTATTATATGAACAAACTGAGTTGAGGCTTAAGCCACAAAGCCGAGGAATCATTAAATTGTAAAAAAAAAAAACCACGGTCTTGTTAATTATCTTCTGGGTTTATTATTATATGAACAAACTGAGTTGAGGCTTAAGCCAAAAAGCCGAGGCATAATTAAATTGTAAAAAAAAAAAACCACGGTATTGGTAATTATATTCTGGGTGTATTATTATATGAACAAACTGAGTTGAGGCTTAAGCCACAAAGCCGAGGCATCATTAAATTGTAAAAAAAAAAACCACGGTCTTGGTACTTATCTTCTGGGTGTATTATTATATGAACAAACTGAGTTGAGGCTTAAGCCACAAAGCCGGGGCATCATTAAATTGTAAAAAAAAAAAACCACGGTCTTGGTACTTATCTTCTGGGTTTATTATTATATTAACAAACTGAGTTGTGGCTTAAGCCACAAAGCCGAGTCATCATTAATTTGTAAAAAAAAAAACCACGGTCTTGGTACTTATCTTCTGGGTGTATTATTATATGAACAAACTGAGTTGAGGCTTAAGCCACAAAGCCGAGGCATCATTAAATTTTAAAAAAAAAAACCACGGTCTTGGTACTTATCTTCTGGGTGTATTATTATATGAACAAACTGAGTTGAGGCTTAAGCCACAAAGCCGGGGAATCATTAAATTTTAAAAAAAAAAAACCCCGGTCTTGTTACTTATGTTCTGGGTTTTTTTTTTTTTGAAAAAAATTTTTTTTTGATTTAGCAAAAAAGCCGAGGAATAATTAAATTTTAAAAAAAAAAAAAAACCGGG
>NC_142798.1:3496138-3538638 GCF_049724085.1 Artemia sp. Qi Xiang Cuo | reverse complement strand
TAATGTCGCTCCTTACTTTCAGTTAAAAAAACTTGTTTTTTTTATTTAATTATTATTAAAGAATAAAAAAGGAAAGGAGAATAATTGGTATGGCGGTAACACAGCATATAAATTTATATGAATGCATATATAGTGGGCTGTAATAATGCAAAAGGTAAATATAACATTGGTTTAAGAATGGAAAGAAAGACAAAGAATAAATTTACGACGATAATCAAGTAAAAAATAAGCTTTATTTGAACAATGCCATAAAGCGATGACATTTGATTATGATATTTGGTGCTTCGCATTGATATTTCAGTTTTAAAAGTTTTATCAATTTTTTCTCAAAGGGAAATTACGTGGTGGGCATGAATGTAGACTTGCAGCTAAATTAAATATAGTCACTTCCACTTTTCACATCTGTTTATTGATATTGGTTTGATTTTTATTGTCTGTAGTACTGAGGAGCTCATTAAGGAGATAATCAAACACAAATTTAAAATTTTGTTCACCCCTTTGTTCAAAAAAAGAGATAATCAAAGATTTAAACTACTAAAACTAAAATAATTACTTGCTAGTTTATTTTCCTTGATAGGTACGTCTCTCGATTTCCCGATTCTTAAATTTTACTTCGTAATATGCACGTGTGTGCAAAAAAAATCTTTGAAAAAAAAGAAAAAAAAACTAGTCTTATCTAGGCTCTCCGCCGAAACAGGTAACTAGACTTTTCAAATATCACAGGAACTACAATCTGAGAAAATAAATATCACAACATGAAAAAAAAATGATAAACTATCCAGTTGCGGATCCAGAGGGGGGGGGGCGCGGGGTACCCCCGTAAAGTTGTCTAAAGTAGTGTAATTTACCTAATTAACGCAAGTTTGCATTAATTAAACTTGCTCCTACCGTAAGTTTGTCAGATCAACCTACTTTGCGTCCCCCTCCCCTAAAAATCCTGGATCCGCCCATGAAACCATCACCTATTCCACCAGTTATTAGAAGAAAAAAAATTCCTTATTTTCACAAATTTCATCAACTTAACTTCTCGCGGGTTTCCCAGCTAATAGAACAGTACCACATTATCTTCAATAATTTATTTTGAATTTATTATTTAAATTATTTAGAGATTATTAACTATTTTGATTATTATTTGACTATTTTCATTAATTTTTATTTTACTTATTAATTAATAGTTGATTATTTATTTTCATGGTACTGTTCTAATATATGTACAACACGCTAGATGTGCCTCCCTTTTTACAAAATCCTACATAGGCCAATCATTTGAGTCCACTGTATGTAAATAATAGATTAAGTCATAATTTGTATAGAAATTAAGTCATACCTGTGAGATGGGACAGTTGCAAACCACTTGGCCGGCTCACCAAGTTTTTTTCTGCTTTTACAATTTCAAATAATGCACTTTCTAACCATTTCTCATTGATTGACGCAAACACATTGATCCATAACTGCACGAAGAAGTGGGAGGAGCTTTTTGCTCGCACCGAGAACGAAGACCAGAAATGGTCTGCGATAAGCTTACTGGATAATTATATAAACTGTGTTTGGGGTGTACAAACCATGTCACCCCAAGTCTTTTTTTGAACTTTTTGATCGCTCGACAACATTTGGGACAGCGAAGCTTCAAAGACTGGTTGTTAACCCTCCAATTAGTTTTTTGACATCAAAAGGGCACTAGATTTTCGAATTTGGCAAGACAATTTACCATTCGTTGTTTAGACTAATTCAACGCTATTTTTTACCATGATACTTTATCGTTTAAAACAAGTAAGCCCAAATGAATGCATGCAGTGTCAAAATCACAGTTAATATAATTATCCAGTAAGCTTATCACAGATCATTTCTGGTCTTCCTTTTCGGTGCGAACCAAAAGCGCCTCCCACTTGTTTCTTCATTTGTGGATCAGTGTGTTTGCGTCTATAAATCAGGCATGGTTAAAAAATAAACTATTCGTACTAGGGGGTTTCCACTTGTTTCCGATTATTTCGCGTCTGACTTGTTTACCCGTGAAAAGATCTGATGCCGCTTATGTTTCTATCTGCAAAAACGTTCTCCGGAGCACTCACACCCCGGTCCGGGTTTTTATAATGGGTGAGATAGGGAATGATCATACTGGATAATTATATAAACTGTGGTCAAAATACTACGACATAAAATTGAAACGATAGCGCAAAGAGCGTTAGTTCAACAATTAAAAATATCTTCTTTCAAATGGGAGCAAAGAGCGACATTAAAAGTTAAAATGTAGCAAAAATATCCTAAATATGAAGGGGGCTAACACTCTCTGCTCTTTACATTAATTTAACTGTTTTTCTAAAAGCATTTTAGAATGCACGAAATATAACCAGTCGGTAACTGCAAGTGTTTCACGCATTGATTACATCGAAAAACAACTAAACTAAACATGAAACCATCCATTCTCGAAGAATTGTGATAAGAAAAAGAGCTAAGCTTTAATGTTAGGGGGATAAAGGCTGAGGAGAATGGAAGGCACTCTTATCTTATGGATAATTTTTGTTTGTCAAGTATAAGTTACTTCGGTTCCGTTGAAAAAAATGTTGTTGTTTTTCAACTGAATATCCACTAAATACTAAATAATTTAAGACCAATAAAACTCCTCCGGGTACTTTGGTTTGCAATTTAAATTCGAAATTCTTACACGTAGATCGAATCAAATAATTGTGATAATTAAGAGGGGATTTAATGTGGTTTTTGAAGTCAAAACACTATTGAAACCTAGCCATATTTTGGTCACCATTTCTATTCTTTAAGACATTTTTTCGTAAAAGTCAAAAAAAAAAAAAAAAAAAAAAAAAAGTTGTTAGGTAATTCATTAATCTCAAATCAAAAGATGCTAAATTGGTCCCCATTTGAACTTAGCTCAAGGAATATAGAACAACTTGACAGATAGATCCAGGGTAAAAACCTGGCTATAATAAAATGTCAAATTACCATTTTTGTCATTTGTACCATTACCGCGCGAATGGAGAAATAAGGGCCATATCCCGGATTTGTTTTATTGGGGGGGGGGGAGGGGTTTAAAAAAAGAGTTATGGGATTATCAAGATTTCTGTATACAAAAATTTTTTTACATGTATTTTTGTTACTTTTGTACGAGTTGCAGAAAATTTCAGAGAGCGGGGGAGGGGGGTTCTAACTGGGACCTCCTCCCCCAGTAACCCAGGAACCTCCTACCAAAAAAGAGCGATAATTTGCACTATTAAGAGACATCTGACAACTTACTTTTTTAAAACGAATGCTACCCTTGCATTACACAATTACATTCTTGGCAGTATTCCAGTATTTTATTAAAAACTCGTTGCCAGTTTTTTCTATTACAATGTAATACAAGGGTAGCTTGTGAGCGTAAAACAAGTTTCCTTAACAATATTGTCAGTAATAGTTTAGCATTTCATCATAAACCCATTGCCAATCTTCTTTTAACAGTACAAAGATTATTTTTAAGTGTAAAATAAATTTCCTAACTATATTTTATGTATATTCTGCAAGCAAGAATTGTATTGAAAAAAATAATAATACAACCTTTATATAAAGAGACAGATAAAAATATGAGAAAAATAAAAGAGACAGAGAAGATTATCACTCGCAAAGAGACATTGTCTCTATCAGCAAAATCACCATTGGAACGAATTAAGATACTAAAAGCAAAAGCGGTAATTCAAAAGACGTTATGAAAAGCTTCAAACCCAATGTTCATTGGGACAATGCCTACCGGATGTAGGATTACCTGCAAAAGGAAATACCCTCCACTGAAAACTTGTAGAACAAGCATAAGCTTCTTATACAGCTCCTTTAAGATCAGCGTGTTTAAAACAAAACATGTCTGAAAAGATCAATAGCATGCAATGCAAGCTCCCTGTAAATTCTTCTATGATTTTATAAGTTCGTCTATAATTTTGGCCTAGACAACCTGGAGATACTTGGAGATAAGGAAACATTTAAGAAAACACTTCTTACTTCATAATACGCAGAACAATCATATTTAACACATTTTGCATGCAGCCTCTCTATTCTTTACCACTACTCCCACCCCCCATAATGTGTAAAGATATAGCCCAAATTATATATTTCCTATCTTAAGAAAACAATTCTTACTTCATAATAGGCTATGCAAAATAATTATAGGAAACACATTTTGCATGTAGTCCTGCTATACTTTACCCCCCCCCCCCCCTCTGATATGAAAATATATAGCCCAAATTATATATTTCCTATCTTAAAAAAACAATTTTTACTTTATAATAGTCTATCCAGAATAATTATAGTAAACAAATTTTGCATGTAGCCCTGCTATACTTTACCCCCCCCCCTCTGATATGACAATATATAGCCCAAATTATATATTTCCTATCTTAAAAAAAACAATTTTTACTTTATAATAGTCTATCCAGAATAATTATAGTTAACACATTTTGCATGTAGCCCTGCTATACTTTACCTCCAATCCCCTGATAAGCAAATATATAGCCCAAATTATATATTTCTTTTCTATTCCCAAAATACTTCTTAGTTGTTTCAACCCGTGTACCTGTAAGTTGAATCAACTGTGACGAAATAAGAATCAGTTTCGAAAGAAGAAGCGGTGGCTGAATCAGAAAAAATATATAATTTGGGCTATATATTTGCACATTAGGGGGGTTGGGGGTAAAGTATAGTGAGGCTGCATGCAAAATGTGTTAAATATGATTGTTCTGCGTATTATGAAGTAAGAAGTGTTTTCTTAATTTGCATGTTATTATAATAAGAATTCATTTAAATGAGTGTGCAGTTATATTACAACTAATATAAAAGGGTCTAAAGACAAAAACAAATTTGAGAACCAGTTATCTATTCGTGACTACCAAGGGCTTCATTTATTTGCCTATTTGCTATGTAACAAATAAATTTTACAATTGCGGGCAAATTCAATGACTAATCAATGCACACCTTGGAGGTCGTTTAAACCCCTCCATTAGGATTGCGCATCTATTGCTTAACCTTTACTGCCCCCTTTTGCCCTTTTTTTCCCTTAAAGGACAAATTGGATGGATAGATTTGAAGCTTTGAATATATTGTGGGGGAGGAGTGTGCGCAACTACGTTTGTCTCAGGCGGCTTGGTGCTACAATCAGTTGTTAATAGTGATAGTAATAGTTCAAGCAGGTAAAAACCCAAAATCTAAGTCAGGTTTACAGCCTACTTTAAAAAGACTAAGTAGGCTGTAAAAAGTAGGCTCCATGCCTTAAAAAGACTAAGTAGGATGTGAAAAGTGGGCTCCATGACTTAAAAAGACTAAGTAGGCTGTAAAAAGTAGGCTCCATGACTTAAAAAGACTAAGTAAGTCCTACTAATTAGTCAAATCCGTTTTCTCCTATCTTATTTGGTTTCCAAAATATTTAACGATTTCTGTTTTTTACCCCACCTGGGTTTTATCCTTTTTTTCCCCAATAGCAATTGTTCTAATCATCAAATCTATCGTATTTCCACCAATAGCAATCGTTCTAATAATCAAATCGATCTAAAACTAAAACATCAAATCTAATTTTATCCCAATTAAGATGACAAAAGAGCCTTCCTTGTACAAACAATTGTTCCTGTCTGTTTTCTCTGAAAAAAGGGATTTGGACGCCATGCCTACATTGCACCGTTAATTGCAACTACATGCAACCTGTTAATTACACGGAAAGGACGAGCCGTATATCATTGGATTTTTTTAGTTTTAGATCGATCCATCCAGAATTATGTCACTAATTGTACTTTTTTTTCTATAGAATGATCTAAATTGCTTAAGAAATAGAAGCATTTTCCAATTTTCACATCTGGGCCTATTTTAGAGTATTATTCAAGTTAGAAAAAAAATAATAATTAAATGCAAGTTTCAAAAATATAAGTTAGTACACGGACAAAGCTCAATCCCAACTATCGAATGACAGCATATTGTCGGTTTACGTTGACAGATTAAACCACAGGACTGTAAAAAACTAACATATTAAAAATTCACACAGTGAACACAAGTCTGAATACCAGGCACAAGTCTGAAATACATTTTTCACGTATACGAAAAATTTACGTTGCGTATCACAACGTCTTTCAACCTACCACAGAGAAAATGATATGGAGATTTAAAGGATTCTACTAGCAAATCAATCATTCAAGAATTACAGTAACATTTTTCTATATTTCAATTTTATCTATATTTATATATTTAAAGCTCCATTTTTTTCTATATTTTCTATATTTATATATTTTTTTTCTATAGTAGCATTTTTTTTCGATATTTCAGCAAGCACTGCTCAAATACATCTCAAACAAAAAATAAACCTCAAAAGCACTGCTCATACTGCTCGGGTTTTTGCTGTGGATTCACTTAGCGTTAGAGATGCAGTTTGTAGTTTTAACTTAAGTGAAATATCTCTTTAAAAAAGAAATGGGAGATCTCTTTCCACATTTAAAGGGATCTCCGTTAGAGTGTTGAACATTCATAAATGTGCGATACATTGAAGCTATGCCTTACTTGATTAGATAGCCACCTCTCATATGCGGAAAGATTTATATTCAGTCAAGTACTAATTAAAATTTGCCGTGAAGAGTTGAGGTGAGGGGATCTCCTTCAAATAGCTTTCAGTTTCAATTCCACTGCTTACTTTCATTTGAAAAAATGTGTTTATTTATTTAGTTTCTGTCAAATAAGGCATATATTAAGTAAGATCACACAGCCTTTCTAATCAAGTAAGCCTTAAGCTATACCTGCACACAGAAAGAAAATAGAGTCGGACCCCCCTGATATGGATTCGAACGATATCAGAATCTCTCGGGAAAACTGTAACCTAAAATGCAATTTCTTCCTATTCTCAACCTCTCAAAATCTTCCAAAATCTCTCTTCATCCCTAAAAATCGGACCTCTGCATACCCACAGCTTACATGACTATTGAACTAAAGAATTAGATGTCAAACGTCTACTCTATTTTTCCGACTTTGGTGGTAAAACTGTTATGTCCTTGAATTACATTTAACACAGGTTTTGCAGTTTCGAACAGATACTAGATGTAGTTTTACCCAAAACCGAAATATTTGCAATTTTTTTCGAAATTAGCTTCAAAGTCTTAGATAGCACTGAATTGAGTCTTTTCCCACTGCGACCGCTGTGACAAAGCTCAACCTTATTTTGGTCTTTTTTTGTAGTGCGCCATCATTTTCTTTTTGTATGAGGAGAGGTTTTTAACAAATAATAATATATTATTAGGGCTATTTGTGGGTCCATCAGGGGGAGGGAAGTAGGGTGCAAAGTCAGGGTAGTGACTATTATGTTGAAAAGGAGAATAAAAGAAATAAAGAATCTTGCAACACCATTTTTAAGTTAGTTTATTATACAGTCTTAGGATAAATCCATTAAAATTAGCAATCTGGTTTATTACTTAGTATCTTGGGATATTTTTCCAATGTTAGTATTTCTTTGGAGTGAACCTCGGAATGTTGTTAAATTGATAGTGGTAGTCCTGGGTCACTATTTTTTTTTTTTTTTTTTTCATGGTCACTATTTTTGGGCAGAGGGTGTACTTGCAACATGAGGTTTGGGCAGAGGGTGTACCTGCAACATGAGGAGTTCTTAAAATGCCTGTGTTCCTTAAAGTGCATGTGTTCCAAAAATGCCTCTGTTTGTTTGTTTTAACAAGTCCTCTTCTTGAAAGTTGTTGTTCAACACTTTTTGTTTTAAAACAACAATTTTTGTTTATTAATTTTTGTTTGTATAATAAAACAACAATTTTTGTTTTATAAGTATATAACCATGAGAAATAGATCTACTGGAAATGAGGCACAAGGAGAGTGTTGAGCCTCATACCTTCGCTTAATTCCGATTCATAAGGTTTTAAAGGTTTGTAATTGGATCAAAATATCCCCCCTCCCCTACAGATATACACCTCTGGATTCAACTTATAGACACAGAAGCAAGTAAAATTAGATATCGAACCTCAATCATCAGACTTTTCACCTTAAATTTAGTAATGTAGGTATGTCGTAATTTTAAATTAACTCTGTGCAAATTCACAGAAGTAACACATATATCACACATGCGCACAGATTTTAGCCTTGGAGAGGGAGTGGCAATAAGAAATAAATCAATTGTAGACCAAAAACTCCCAAATGTAATTTCCTGAGTTTTTAAGTATTTATTATTTAGCCGTTTTGTGTTTGACAGGTTATAAAAAGACGAAGGATTTGTAAAAAAAACTTTTTCAATCTGTTATGAGTAGTTTCCAGAGTAGTAAGACTATAGATGGCACTAATTACTCCTTATAGCGCGGCTATTTGGTATATTATACAGCCACTATCTATGTCTAAATGTGTATCTTCGGGTAAACAGAATGTAAACTTTGATATTCCATTTCCCATACCAAGGCTATAATGTCATCCTAACGAAGACCAACGGGCAAATTTTTTGTCAATTGGGATATTTGACACAATCATAACAGCTATAATAGATAAGCAATTATTGAGGGAAAAAATCCTTCGGCACTCTAGCTCTAATACTAGCCAATATTAACTATACTAAACATAACTCATCGCAAATAAATGTAGGACTGCAACCCCTTCAAACACCCTAAAGGTAGCATGTTATTTGCGGTTTACTAAAACAGCAAAATATATTTGGAAAAGCTATCTCTTTTTTTTAAGTACAGCATTAAGAAATATAATACTGTCCAAATTCAAGAATTTCTTTTTATCTCATGCATTAATATATTTGAAACAATCAATTCAAAACTCGATATGTATATTTTATGTAGTATATAATGACACCATATTTCTCAACTTTACGGTATATTCTTTTGTGAATTTTCAAATTTCAATTGTTTAAAAACAACTATTCCCACCAAAAGGTTAAAAACTTAATTTTCGACATAGCATAAGATGTTGAAAACAAAAATTCGCTTGTTGGTCTTTATCATGACGCCATCTATATTCCACCTAGAAAATACTTATAGCAACGTCAAAACACACAAATAGTTTCAGAGAGCATAAACGTGCATCGTCATCCTAGTTAAGCTTCCCCCTTTCCCTTCCCCTTTTGGGCAAACCATTCATCAGATTTGTCATTTTCCATGGCTTCAGTTAAGAGAGCATCTCCTTTTGGATCCACTTTCGATAATTCTCGAAACGCTTCATCTCCCACAAAGCATATTTCATGGCCATCCTATAAAAATAAAAATTTAGACATGTTGCAGGTACACCCTCTGCCCAAAAATAGTGACCATGAAAAAAAAAAAAAAAAAAAATAGTGACCCAGGACTACCACTATCAATTTAACAACATTCCGAGGTTCACTCCCAAGAAATACTAACGTTGGAAAAATATCCCAAGATACTAAGTAATAAAAATATTGTAATTAACAAAATTTCAAGGCTTATTTTATATATATATATATATATATATATATATATATATATATATATATATATATATATATATATATATATATATATATATATATATATATATATATATATATATATATATATATACGAGGCATGTTTTTTAAGTAAGTACCGTTTGGCAATTCCGCCGCCGCAGCACTACGGTTGGCGTTCTGTGCATGCGCGCTGGTTATCTACACCTCTTGTCTACGCACTGACGCCATTACAGTCTGATTCTTCATTGTATACGTTGTTTACTGAGTGTTTAAGATGCCTCCGACAATCGTGAGTCCCGCCGAATCTGAAGTACGGGCTGTTATTCGATTTCTTAGTGCTAAAGGCGTAAAACCGATCGATATTCGTCGTGAGATCTGTCAAGTTTACGGACAAAACATTATGAGTGATGGACTGGTAAGGAAATGGGTTAGAGCATTTAAAGATGGCCGCACAAATGTGCGGAAAGTGGAAGAAATGAAGAGTCTCTTTAAAGAAGATTTGGCGCAGAAAGTGGAAGAAAAGGTGAGAGAAAACAGACGCTTTACAATTTCATCAATATACGACTGGTTTCCTCAATATTCTCCTGCACTTGAAGAAACACCTGGGTGGTCAGCGTCTTCAAGACGATAACGAAGTCAAAACAGTTGTGATACAGTGGTTAACAAGTCTGGCGGCAGAATTTTATGAGGAGGGTATTCAAAAACCGGTGCCACATTATGACAAGTGCCTCAATATTCACGGAAATTATGTAGAAAAGTAGATTAAGGTACAAGCTTTCATGTAAAAATAAAATTATTGTGATATCTTTGCACGTCTTTTTTTAATTCCAAAACGGTACTTACTTAAAAAACATGCCTCGTATATATATATATATATATATATATATATATATATATATATATATATATATATATATATATATATATATATATATATATATATATATATATATATATATATATATATATATAGATTACTCAAATTAGAAATCCTAAAATTTGAGGAGAAATCCCAAAGAGTGGCAGCCTTAAAAGTGACATTAACAATTTTTTTTTCAAACTGAATCAAATTGCGACAATTTAAAAATAATAGTATTGAAACTACAAGGCCTTATGGCTTCAGTTCTGAAAGTAACATACTTGAATACACTTTCGACATTTTTGTTTTTAAATCTTTTGTCTCCAGCATATCATACTTCGTGAATTAAAGCGCTTATATTTGATCCTTTTTGTTTGTTCTGCTTTTATTTTGAAAATTCATTTCCTTTAGCTATTCATTTTGCTTGTATTATTTATTGTGCTACTGAATATCTTTTCTTATCTTTACATCTTGCATTACAAAAGGTAGCCTTTCATACAGAAAACTAGTATTCAAATTTGAAAAGCAAATGAAACCTAAACAAATTTAAACTAAAATAATAATCAAAATAAATAAGATTTAATCTATAAAATAACAAAACAATATTTTATATGTTTGCATGTGAAAACAGCAAAAGTTGTATTGACACAATGAGTCATATGAAATTCACCGCGTACTAAACGCAACAATTCAATCCATAAAATAACACAGTTTGAAACTTTCAGACGTTCGAACGTAAAAATATAGCAAAAGTTGCTTTGACAAGAAAAGTCAAAGGGATACAACAAAAGTCAAAGCGATACAACGGCTCTTACTAAGTACTCAAAAACATTGATGTCTCTTTTCATTGATGTCTCATGATGTCTCTTGCAGTAAATCAGATCCCCTCTACTTTTGTTTCTGTCTTAAAAGCAACAAAACCAACCCCTTATGTTACGCATGTCTTAAAAGCAACAGAACAAATGATCTTACAAAAATTGGTGTTGCAAAAATCTGCCTTTTTAATGCAAGACCATTTAATTACCAACATTTTTAATGTCCCTATTGATTATAAATTCTACTTCAAGTCAAACAAGTATGGCTTGGACACTAGGCGAGCAAGGATGTTGTTTTAATAATGAGTGCTGAGGGGTACCAGTTAAGTTTACTAGATTGTACATGCAGACGGATGTCTTTTCGTTCAGGGTTTGCACCCCTTTAGTTGTTCTAATTTTGAGTACTGGGGTACCAGTCAGGTTTTACTAGATGGCACATACAAGCTATAGTCTTATAGATTTTACCAAAGAGCATTGGGAATTTACAAGACTAGAAAGTGTCGTTAACGACGAGAAGAACAATCGCCAGCACCATCTTGCTTAGCCTACATTACACTATTGCATGCTTGCTTTTCAGGTTAGAACTTTGTAACCAGCAGATCTACCAGCTTAATACCAACTGGTCGACTTAATCAGTCAATCTTGGCCAGACTGAATTTTGACTTTAAACAGTTGGAAATTTGAACTTAATTTCTACTAAATTATGGATTAATTATACCAATTATAAAATTTCCTTTGACATTTCCTGATTTTTTTTTATGAAATCGCCAGACAAAATCAGCCAGAACCAAGGTAGATAGGCATGACATAAGGGTAATTCAAACAGTCTATGAACCATTTGAAGGCAATTTGAGACCCCAAATAAAGGCTTTCAAATATTTTTACCTATATAAGGTTACCTGATAAAAGGTTTTACCTGTGTCTACATAGGAGCTGTCATCAGATGACAATTTTTGTAAGGTCTTCTAGTGACTGCTGGACATACACAAGTCCCAACTATATTCAAACAGTGTTTCTAGCTATATACGAAGGATTTTTTTTCGGAAGAAGAGAAACAAAAATAATTATTTGATAATTTGAATAACAAGTCCCAAAAGTTGGAGAAAATTTAGGACGTCGGAGGACGACGTCGGAGGCTCCGACGTTCCTCCTCTCTTTCCCCTGCACACGTCGCTAGATGCTCGTCGTCGCCTGCACACGTCGCACACGTCGCTCTGATTTCAGTCATCTTTATATTGTTTTCCAAAATCCTTCATCCCTAATTCTCAATTTTAGCCGACATTTTTGAAAAGAAGGCAATAGCATAGGATACAAAATCAAATTTTCGAAGAAAATTCAGTAGAAGTCAAGTACATTATTCCTTTTTTTAAAGTTTTTTTTTTTTGTAATAAGATTATACGGGGAATAATAATTACAAATTAGTCAGAATCGTAACTATACAAGTTTTTATACAAGTTTCTATTCAAGTACAAGTTAACTATACAATTTCTATACTATAAGTAACCATACAAGAGTCGTAACTATACAAGTTTCTATTCAAGTACAAGTTAACTATACAAGTTTCTAAACTATACGTAACTATACAAGAATCGTAACTATACAAGTTTCTATTCAAGTACAAGTTAACTATACAAGTTTCTATTCAAGTACAAGTTAACTATACAAGTTTCTATTCAAGTACAAGTTAGCTATACAATTTCTATACTATACGTAACTATACAAGAGTCTTAACTATACAAATTTCTATTCAAGTACAAGTTAACTATACAAGTTTCTATTCAAGTACAAGTTAACTATACAATTTCTATACTATACGTAACTATACAAGAATCGTAACTATACAAGTTTCTATTCAAGTACAAGTTAACTATACAATTTCTATACTATACGTAACTATACAAGAATCGTAACTATACAAGTTTCTATTCAAGTACAAGTTAACTATACAAGTTTCTATTCAAGTACAAGTTAACTATACAAGTTTCTATTCAAGTACAAGTTAACTATACAAGTTTCTATTCAAGTACAAGTTAACTATACAAGTTTCTATTCAAGTACAAGTTAGCTATACAATTTCTATACTATACGTAACTATACAAGAGTCGTAACTATACAAATTTCTATTCAAGTACAAGTTAACTATACAATTTCTATACTATACGTAACTATACAAGAATCGTAACTATACAAGTTTCTATTCAAGTACAAGTTAACTATACAAGTTTCTATTCAATTACAAGTTAACTATACAAGTTTCTATTCAAGTACAAGTTAGCTATACAATTTCTATACTATACGTAACTATACAAGAGTCGTAACTATACAAATTTCTATTCAAGTACAAGTTAACTATACAAGTTTCTATTCAAGTACAAGTTAACTATACAATTTCTATACTATACGTAACTATACAAGAATCTTAACTATACAAGTTTCTATTCAAGTACAAGTTAACTATACAATTTCTATACTATACGTAACTATACAAGAATCGTAACTATACAATCGTAACTGCACAAAAATTCTTTTGGGATATATTTTTCATCTTCCCATAACTAACTTCCATTTAAATTTCTCTTTTTTTGCTTGTTCTTGGAAGTTATAATCTCTTCTAAAACCATCAAGATTTCTGAGAGGGATTTTTTTGGAAGAATACTTTATACAAGCTCGAAGCAACCGCTAAGTGATCGTTACAGTTTCTAAATGAAACCTCTGTAATAATTTCGTAATTATTACAATCTAAATAAAACCTCTGTAATAATTTCGTAATTATTACCTAAATAAAACCTTGTCGTAATTCAAGTTCAGTTTAAACACTAAATTCGTCCAGGTGCAAATGAATGTTTTGTTCAAAAGAAGATTGCTTTTATTCCCTTTTTTGCAAACCTAGGAATAATGAAAGTGTATACTGAAATTATATGAAATAAAATGTGTTATTTGTTTCTTGATATTCTTGATCTAAGACAATTTTCCATTTTAATCTAGGAATGTGGTTTTTAAAAACGAGACTAGGAGTAGGTTGATTTTTCCGTTTGTTAGGAATGAGATATCGAGATTAAACAAATCATCTGAATTTGGAAGTGAATCGTCCTCGTTGCTAATACAAAAAAAAAAAAAAAAAAAAAAAAAAATGGTTCTCTCAGCTTACAGTAGTGGGCAATTCTAACATTTTGTCTCTTTTCTGATAATTATCATCTCTGTCTCCTTTGCATGGGTAGCAGAGACGCTTCTTTTTTTTTTTAAATCAAGGGTAGTGATTTAAAGCCTACAGAATCAGAAATAATGATTTTTTAAACAGTAATTTTCTAGGAGTATCCAGAATAGTTCTTTCATTACTCCCGTATATCCTCAAGAGAAATTGGGGTTTCCAAAATCTCTCCAAATATTAAAAATCGTAAATTCTTCAAATTTGACACAAAATACACATCGCTAATTTTCGCTAACGTTTATTTCTGGGGAGATTTGGGAGAACCCAATCTTCTTCTGTAAAAATGTGGAGAAACCGCAACAAAATCGAGGAAAGGGGAAGCATTGACCCAGACTAAGATACTGTGTCGTCAGCTTTAAGGACAACTTCTCAGTCTCATATCGATCTAAAGCTGATTCATTGCTAAAACAAGTTGGAGGCAAAAAATGCGCCCTTTGTCCCTCCTTCAGACCTCCCTTCATGAAAGACCACCCCCACACTAGGCCAAATATCAAGTGTTTATCTTAGTGGTAGCCAGTTCGATATAAAACAAAGCGAGGAGGGGCTTCAGCCCCCCCCCAAAAACCCTGATATTTTCCCAATAATACCCTTGGAGCTTGAATGCGCCAATTTCTATATCCTTTTAGAGGTTGCACTCATTTTAATATTTCACTTACCAACAGTCACACTTTTTTTTCTTTTTTTTTTTAAGTTCAATTCTAAGATTCCAATTATTATATGTATTTAACTTCGATTATACTATATAGTTAAATTTAATGATGTTAAACTTACGGGATCGGCCAGAATGACTACTTGAACAGTTGCTTTTCCAGGAGTATCCAGACTAACAAGCCTCGTTAGAACTGTATTTCCAGTTTCATCCATTTTAGCTTGGATAGCAGGCAAATCTTTGGCTGGACAAGAGAAAGCTATTCTCCCAAAGGCTTTAGCGTGATCTACCGGTCCTTCAAAAGAAAATCACTTATTTTATGGAGACAATAGTAAAATGGAAGGGCGACCCAAAGAACACGAGGAACTAATACGAGACGAAACTTTGGGGCTTTGACCTGACTAATAGAAACCATTGTAAAATTTATATTTTTCATATCATACTACAAAAAAAAATATATTTTAATGTATTATATTTTATAACACAGTAATATTACTTTTTAAACCCTTTGATATTTTATAAGAAGTTTATACAATCTATTTATATACGTTTAATCCCAGAAAGTTGCCGTTTCCCTTAAATATTTCCTTACGACATCCTCCTACCCAGAGCATGGAAGACCTGCTTTTAGTTCATTGTTCATCCGCAGAAAGCCCTGGCCATCTTAACTTTTCTCTCATTATAGCCCTAGAAAATGGGGCTGAACCACACTTTTAGTATGGCCTACTATTTCAGATACGGTCAGTCAGTCGGGTACCCAAACAACCCGTAGGCAATTTCTTTGGAAAATATCAGGCAACTCTTCATCCGCTTTTCGGAGCGACAACGCTTCAGAACTGTATTTGACCACTGTCATCATTGTGGCTTCCAATATTCTAATCTTGGTTCGCAGATTTACCTTCCTATTCTTCCAAAATTTTTTCAACTGTGAAAAAAAAGCCTGGCATTGGCCATTCTACTTTTACATCTTCACTGCACCCACGGTCTTTATTAATAATTAATTAAAAAAAACTTTTTCCACAAATAAGTTTTTCAAAGAAAAGTAAAGAACTCCACTAAACCAAAAATGAGCGAAAACAGAATCAAATAATCTACCAAGTGTAAAACTACCACAAATCAACATCGATAAATAAATGAAACTCAAAATGAACAGAAATTACAATGAATAACCGAATCAAACTCAAAACAAGCAGAAACTAACATTAGTAGGGCTCAAAACCCCTATGCCTTCCCGGGGCCAGAACATAATTTACGCTTTACTAAAAAAAACAAAAACAAAAACAAATGAATGTGCATTGTCAGTTTAACGTACATATGCTGATATTTATTCATTAAGATTGTTAGTAATATTTAGTTTACTAAAGTTATAAAAGTAAAAATATTTAAAACTTTTTTTGTCCGTAAAGTATAAATTATGTTTTGGCCCTGGGAAGGCATAGGGTTTTGAGCCCTACTCACATTAATTTCTGCTTATTTTGAGTTTGACTCGGTTATTTATTGTAATTTCTGTTCGTTTTGGGTTTCATTTAATTATCGATGTTGATTTGTGGTAGTTTCATACTTGGTAGATTATTTAATTCTATTTTCGCTCATTTTGGTTTAATGGAGTTCTTTGAAAAAGCTTGTTTTGTGGAAAAAGTTTTTTTTAATTAATTTCTGTTGGTTTTATATTGACATAGTCCTTTTCAGAGAAAAAGAAAATAATAGTTTAAGTATTTTCGGTTTTTCTTTAAGAATTTATAATTGGCCTGCTATTTGCTAGAGAAACTTGTTTTCTCCATTATAAAACCTTGTTTAAATTTCAATCAGATGTGTTCGATGAAAAGAAGGGTAATTGGGGGGGGGGCTAGTTGACCTCCATCACTTTTGACTCTTAATAGGGAACTAGAACTACCAATTTCAACCAAATTAATCACCTCCAAATTTTAAACAACCATCCCTTCCATAAGAACCATAAATATTGCAGGGGCATAGCTTACAACCATCACCCCCAGGCTCTGGTGGTTTGCATCAATCCAAAAAGCCTTGTTACATGATCTTTGGACTATTTTGAATAAAAGGACTGTCTCAAAATTTCTGTTGGATGCATCTCAGCAAAACACGACGCGCGTGGAGGGTAGCTGCGCTCTGATCACTTTGATTTTTAAAAATGTCACTAGTGCTTCTGATTACCAATCTTACGAGTCCCCTCCGAATCATATACGGCTACCCTTTCTATAAAAACCTTACATGTCCCTGGGGCATAACTTACAATCCTTGCCCTGAGAGCTGTGTGTGTGGGGGGGTACCTTCCTCACAGACCCTTCAACTACAATGAACAAAACTACTATCTCCAAGTTTTGATTGGAGGTCTTTGGAGAAATGATGAGTTTGTGTGGGGGGGGGAGGGGAGCTGGTTGCTCTCAAATCACTTTTGAATCTTAAAAAGAGCACGATAACTTCCAATTTCAAATCAAATGAGCCCCATATGAAGTTTATAAGACCGCTCAACTCACAAAAACCTGATATGCCTTCAGGGCATAATTTACAACCCTATCCCCAGGGCGGGGGGGGGGGGGTGTCAACCTTAGAGGCGTTGTTATATGCTCTTTGGACTATTTAAAAAAAAAATCGCTATCTCACAATGTCAACCAGATGCGTTTAGTGAAAAGAGGGGTTGTCGGGGGGGGGGGGCTATTTACCCTCCATCACTTTTGACTCGTGGGACAGAGGGAACTAGAACTTCCGATTTCCAACCAAATGAGCCTCCTCTAAAGTTAAACAACCATCCCTTCCATAAAAACCATAAATGTCTCCGGGACATAACTTACTACCATCGCCCCCAGGCTGCATCAACCCCAAAAGCCTTGTTAACTGATCTTTGGACTATTTCGAAAAAAATTACTGGCTCAAAATTTGTATTGGATTCATTTCGGTAAAATAAAGACGTTAGGGGGGGGGGGTTATCTGCCCACTCGTCACTTTTACTCTTAAGAAGGACACTGGATATTTTGATTACAAATCCAATGAGTCCCCTCTCAAATACATACGATCATCCTTTCTATAAAAACCTTATATGCCCCTAGGGCATAACTTATAACCATTGCCCTGAGAGCTGTGGGGGCGGAGGTGTTTTCCCAGAGACATAATTTCCAGACCCTTCAACTACGATGAACAAAATTACTATCTCCAAATATTGATTCGATGTCTTTGGGAAAATGATGGACATAGGGGGGCGGGGCTTGTTCCTCTCAAATCCCTCTTCATTTTTAAAAAGCGCAATATAACTCCCAATTTCAAATTAAATGAGCCACATCTGAAGCTTATAGGACCACCCATTCGATAAAACCTTATATGCCCCCAGGGCATGACTTACTACACTATCCCCAAGGCATTGGGGGGTTGTGTCAACCCTAAAGCTATTGTTATATGTTTTTTTGGACTATATTAAACAAAATAGTTATCTAACAATTTTAATCAGATTCGTTTGGTGAAAACAGGGTTAGTCGAGGGGGTATAAATCGTGCCAAAAGCAGAAAGAATTTTTTGATTCCAATGGTGCATATGGAAAAGTACAGAAGGTAGTTACGAGAAGCGATACGCTGGTATGGTATGCTAGAACCGAGCAAGATGCAGAAGCAATAGCTAATAGCACAAAATCGAATTCTGCAGCTGTAGTTAAATTCCATAAACCGAAATTCCTGGTTGTGGCTAAATTTGTCCCTGAAGATACGACAAACGAGGAGATTGAGTCTGCTTTGGAAGGGATCCAAGAAGCGAAACGCTATGGTACTAGCAAGTCAGTCAAGCTAACATTCACAGACAAAGAAGCTCTTGAAAAAGCACTGAAATATGGAATTTACGTTGGTTATTGGCATATCAAGGTAGACAAATATGTTGCCGCCCCTCTGAGGTGTTTTAAATGCCAAAAATTCGAACACTTGCAACGAGATTGCCCCAATGGGTGAGTTGTTTCAGGTGCTCTGGCGATCACGAAAACTCTAAAGACAACCCATGTATCCGTGGTACTTAATGTGCTAATTGCTCTGGAGAGCATCCATTTTATAGCTTGCAATGCCCGGTTTATAAGAAACAATTGGAGGCTAATTCAAACAAACGTAAGCAATGAATGGAACTATCTCGCTTTATAGCAGAAATATATACGGGCACGCTCCACACAATCTGTCTCTTTTAAGTAATCTAGTAACCAAGCATAGCATAATATGCATTCAGGAACATTTGATAACATCCGATCATTCAGCAATCCTTGATCGAATTCCAGGAAAGGACTATTTTTTCGACCTGCTATCCGTAACATCTCAGTTGGAAGGCCGAGTGATGGAATCTTGATCATTCCAGACTCTAATTTGCAATGCACGCTAATTGATTCATGCGATTCTGTTTCTGCGATTAGAGTTCCTGGCCCAAATGGCTTTATAGTCATATCAGTGTATCTCCCTACAAATTATCGCGATGTCCTCTCAGAAAGGCGCTACATGAAGGTTTATGCGAGATTCGGGAGGCTGGTCAAACAATACAAGTCAGAAATGATTATTATCTGTGGGGACTTCAACTGTCAGCTTCTAGATGATCATCGTTTTTTAGCCATATTACGGGGGTGTCTGCCAGACGCTATGGCCCCAGTTCAAAAATCCCGCTCCTTCAAGTCCCAGTCCTTGAACGTTTGTTCACAGCGCATCCCTGGCTACATCAGATATCGATCACTTTTTCGTGAATTCCCTACTTCCGACGGGGATTAAATCCGTTGTTGACTCGGAACACAATTGTAGCGATCACCTTGGGATTAGCTTAACGGTACCATTCTCCACCTATAAGCGGTGCCCCAGGCGATCATGGTTTATTAAGAGTGAATGGCACAGGATAAATCAGTCATTGTACAAAGATATTCTTGACTCGACGCTTCCTAAAATCAAAGTACCGTTCCACCTGCTTATTCATGGACAAAATGAAGACAGACTAGCCCTGAACATCTTTTGCTCCGAAATTATTCACCAAATGAAGCTTGCAGAATCTGCCGCTGTTCCATTGGCAAAAGTGTACTCCAACGCTCGTAAAAAGGGATGGGATAACCCAAATGTCAATTTTGCTAAGAAGAGATCCAAGTTCTGGTACGAATTGTGGAAGGATTACGACAAACCCCGCTCTGGAGTAGTTTTTCAGTGCTTTCGATATGCCAAAAAAGAATTCAAACGTACTGTCGAGAATATGCAAGTCCAGCAAGTGGAGAAGTTGTCTTGTGATTGCAGGAGTGACCCAAACATCCTACGGGAGCGAATACAATCTAACAGGGCTGACACTGTTGTGCAAAGTTCCATTCCCAACAAAAGTTGGGTAAACCATTAAAAGGACATGTTTGCGCCGCCACCCAACGAGCTGGACTCCGTATATAAATCTGAGTTAGATAGACAATTAATCAGCGCAAAACTCCATCGCACTGCTGTCATTGTTTCTAAATGGCATATTGAAATAAAAGTGAGAAAATTGAAAAAGAACTAGTCTCCAGGGCTCGATGGGATCACTCCGAGGCACTTACAGCGCGGCACAGAACTTCTACAAGAGTACTTAGCCTTACTATTCCAAATGAGGATATAGCAGGGACTCACACCTGCCAACAACTTTCATGGTTGCCACACATCCAATATTCTGAAAAAGAATCGAGACCCCTTGCTTTGTAAAAGTTACAGACCAATCACAGTTTCATCGGTTATCAGCAAAGTATTTGAGAGGGTTCTGATGCCCCATATTAAGTCGGATGCTCTAATGAGAGACAAACAACTTGGATTCAGAAATGAGTTGGGCTGTGGACACGCCCATAGGTTACTAAGAAGAATAATGAAATTAAAAAGGTTAACATCTATAGTTAAAAAGCTACTGTTTGCCTGCAGCATCGACATTTCTGCTGCGTCAGATTCTGTCAATCCACTCGCAAGCACTGTTGTGCCTCTAGATTCAGAAGTCGACCCCTGCATTGTCCTTGTTCTCCATGATTGGTACTCCCATACGCATATTTGTCTAGCTTTGGGATGGGAAACAATCGCCGGTCAACGCAAGCAAAAGCTTTCTGAACCCATTCAGCACTTCAAAGGAGTTCGGCAAGGATCTGTTCTAAGCCCTATCATCTTCAATTTTGCAACTTACTCTGTAACTAGACTCGCTCGAGGGACGTTCTTTTGGGAGGGCTTGGATCTAAGTTTCATTTCTTATGCAGATGACTTATTGCTCCTAAGCAGCACGCTAAGGGGACTACAAGAGAATCATCGTCTCCTAGTGACCCTATACAGAAGAATCGGACTACGAGTCAACATAGAGAAAAGCTGTCAAATGGAAGTGGTCATTTAATCGATTTATTAAGTCAAAACTATTCAACGCCGTCGTCTCTCCTGCCATCTGGCACATATCACCCTTGTGGGAAATGTTGTCCCTCACTGAGCGTCGAAAAATACGAACCACGTATTACAGATTTGCAAAATTTTTGCTGGGCCTTCCACTAAGATTTTCTAACACGGAGATCTCATCCATATATGGAATTCTTGATTCATAAACCAAGGTGATTGATATGGAACGGAGAGCCTCAACACCATCCCTCAGTAAACTCTACGGCTCACCGCTGATTCAACTGTTTCTGTGAATAAAATATCTGCATTTAATTTTTAGTGTCAAATAGGTTTTTCTTCTTTCTTTTGATTCATTTTGTGCTCCGCTTTTTTCCATTTATCTATTGTAAGCGGGCACAAATAAATTTAAATATATATACATATATATAAATTACATATATATATACATATATATAAAATATAATATACATATAATATACATATAATATACATATATATAAATATATATATATATATATATATATATATATATATATATATATATATATATATATATATATTTATACAACCGTCACTTCCATAAAAACCTTAGATGCCCCCGGGGCATAAATTACAATCCATGCCCCCAGGGTTTGTTTCAACCCTAAAAGCCTTGTTATATGATATTTGGACTATTTCGAATAAAACGGCTATTTCAAAATTCCTATCAGATACATTTCGGGAGAATACGAGGTATGGGGGGAGGGCTATATGCCCTCCCATCACTTTGAATCTTAAAAAGGGCACTAGAACCTCTGATTATCAATCCAATGAACCCCTTCCGAAGCTTATATGACCACCCTTTTTATAAAAACTTTACATGACCCCAGGGAATAACTTACAGCCCTTGCCCTGAGGGTTATGAGGGGGGGGTATTCATCCTCAAAGACACAATTTCTGGAGCTTTAAACTGCGTTCAACAAAATGGCTATCTCAAAATTTTGATCGGAAGTGTACTTGCCCTCCGGGCATTACCAGTGGGGGGCATTTACCCTCCGATCACTTTCGATTATTAAAAAGGGCACTAGTCCTCTCAATTTCCAATCGAATGAGACCTTTTTAAAGTTTCCACAACAACGCTATAAAAGCCTTATATGTCCCCAGGGTATAATTTACAGCCCTTGACCTGAGGGCTGTGGGAGGGTCATCCTCAAAGACATAATTTCCAAAACTTTCAACTACGTTGAACAAAATGGCTACCACAAAATTTCAATCAGATACATTTCGGGAAAATACGAGGTGTGTATGTGTGTGTGTGTGTGGGGGGGGGATATTTGCCCTCCGATCACTTTGACTCTTAAAAAGGGCACTAGAACTTCTGACTGCCAATCGAATGAGCCCTTTCTGAGGTTTTTACGACAACACTTTTAATAAAAACCTTACATGCCTCGAGGACAAAACTTACAACCCTCGCCATGAGGGCTGTGGGGGGGGGGGTTTCATCCTCAAAGACATAATTTCCAGACTTTTAAACTACGTTAAACAAAATGGACGTCTCAAAATTTTGACTGGACGCGTTTGGAGAAATGATGGGCGTGGGAGGGGGTTTGGTTGCCCTCCAATCACTTTCGACAACTAGAAAGGGCACTAGCCCTCTCAATTTCCAATTGAATCCACCAATTTCGCAGTTTCTACGAAAACTCCTTCAATACGAAGTGCCATGGTCTAAAACAAATAAATACATTGGGCCAACATCGTTCTTTATTTAGGCAGCGCTATTTCGCTGCCTATGATGCAACCAAGGTAAGTGAAACTGCCCACTTGATGAAACTTCTCCTTTCCAAACATCATCTTTTCACCTTCACTTATTACTAGCCTTAGCGACTTAGTCTCCTTAACATTAATTTTCAATCTATTCTTGCACCCTGAACTCGCATAACCTTTAGAAATTCATTCATCTTGCTAACACTTTCATCTAGGATGCTGAAATCATCAGCATAATCTAAGTCCAGGAGAGTTTTACTTCCCCATTTTACTCCATGTTCTTCCATTGCCTGTGCTGTGCTTCTTAGCACAAAGTCTATCAAAATGATTCATATAAATAGAGATAGAACCCCACTTAACTCCTGATTTAATACGAAACCACCTATTAACCTCATTTCTTACCCTAACCTGAGCAATGATATTCTCGTACATAGCACTAATCACTTTAATGTATTTGTCTGGTATACCATAAAAGTATAAGACCTTCGCTAAAGCTCTCCTATCGGCTGAATCAAACGCTAGCTCATAATCTATAAAACAGAGGACTAACGGTGTTTACCTACTCAGACACATTTTAATTAATAATCTAAGAGTGAAAATTAGGTCGACTATCCTTCCTAAAACAGCAATGTTCTTCGCTTAAAACTTTGTCCACAGCATCTCTAAACCTAAAAGGTATCGTCATAGTAAGTAATTAACTACCTACAGTCCTACAGAAAACAGGCTAATGCGTCTATAATTAATACACTCACTCTTATTACCTCTCTTACAGAGGGTTTTAATTAGAGTTTTCTAAAAGTCACTAGGTACTTTACCTATTTCAAAAATTACTATTCATAATCTTCAGTAACTTATTTATAACCCCAATGCCACCTTACTTAAGAAACTCATTTACTACACTATCAACACTTGGGGCCTTATTATTTTTTAATCCTTTCAGTACTGTCACTAATTCTTCCTCACAAAAAAAAATCTTACTTAACATCCAAATTGTCACAAACTTTTTCATTCTGTTCTATATCTTTTCCTTAACTCTATCACGGTCTGGCAAGTTCTCAAAATATTCTACCCATCTCTCTTTAACTCTTTTCTTAACATTAATTAAAAAAATACTTTTTCCACAACATAAGTTTTTCAAAGAAAAGTAAAAAACTCCATTAAACCAAAAATGAGCAAAAATAAAATCAAATAATTTACCACAAATCAGCATCGATAAATAAATGAAACCCAAAACGAACAGAAATTGCAATCAAATAGTTCGTGGTAACGAACTGTAAGTAAGGAGCGACCCGGCTCAATAGTAACCGAAAATCTAAAAAACGGGATTTTGATACCAATAGATACATCAAAAGAATCAAATTTTTATTCTGATTTCAAATATATAATTTTCATCAAGTTACCCATCAAAAGTTACGCGCCTGAGAAAATTTGGCTGATTTTCGAAAAAAGGGGGAAAGACCCCCTAAAAGTTATAGAACCTTAATAAAAATCACACCATCATATTCAGCGTATCAGAGAACTCTTTTCTAGAGGTTTCAAGCTCCTATCTACAAAAATGTGGAATTTTGCATTTTTGGCCAGGATAAAGATCACGGATGCGTGTTTATTTTTTTTTTTCTTCAGGGGTGATCGTATCGACCCAGTGGTCCTAGAATATCGTGTGGTAATTAATTCGATCTGAAATTAAAAATTACAGTGCCCTTTTTAAGTGACCAAAAAAAGTCACCCGATCAAAATTGTCGAAAATCTGATAGATTTGTCTTTTAGGTTTTGAGATAGCCATTTTGTTCAGCATGGTCGAAAATATTATAACTATGTCTTTTAGGATGACTTAATGCCTCGAAGCCCCCAGGGGGAGGGCTGAAAGTTATGAACTTTACCCAATGTTACCATATAGTATTGGTTATTGGGAAGTATACAGACGTTTTCAGGGGGATTTGTTTCTGGTAGTGGGGAGTGGGGGTGGATCGGGGGTTACATGGGAGGATCTTTTCATGAAGGAAGTTTACCTGGGGGAAGGGACATTGCTATGAAGGGGGCGCCGGATTCCCCATCATTATTTAAAAAAAAATCAGAAATTTAATATAAAAAAACAAGTTTTTCAACTGAAAGTAAGGAGCAACATCAAAACTTAAAACGAACAAAAAATATTAGCTATATGATTGGGTTCACCTTCTAGTCAATGCCTCGCTCTTTAAGCCAAAGATTTTTTAGTACTTTCAAAAGGGCTATTTATTCTAATTAACGGCCTTTGTGATTAAGGGGTAATTTTTAAAGAATTGGAACAAATTTTGCCATTTAGCAAAAGAAAAGTAAAATGTTTATGCAAATTTTGTTTACTTATTCAATGACGGTGAGCCAAAATAAAAACTGCATTAACTAAAAAACGATCAGAAATTAAATAAAAAAACAAGTTTTTTAAACTGAAAGTAAGGAGCGACATTAAAACTTAAAACGAACAGAAATTATTCCGTATTTATGAACCTAAATTTACGATATGTGCACCTCAGAAACTGTCCGTGGACACAAAAAGTAGCACTTAGTGTTTTCATCACTAGTGCACATATTCTTCTTTTTTTTTTTTTTTCATGAGTTCAGTTAAATGCGTTTAATTTGTATAAAAGTACAAAATACAATAGTACAAAATAGTCCACTATACTTGTTCCTTTTGGCAAAATAGGACGAAATTAAGGACGAATTTTGTTTGTTTACCCTGCTCTGTATCAGCTCAACCTTTCTGGCTGCCTCATCTTCTTCGTATATCTTCCGGCTCAAAGCCTCCATCATACTTTGTGCAAGGCTTATTTCTACAAAGTCTTTGGCATCTATGGCTTTTTTCAGCTTCTCATTAGCTTCTTGAAGAAGCCTTTCTGCTACTTGTCTCTTCTCCTTTTCAACTGACTTCTTCTCAATCAAATCTTTTTCCAGGTGTTCAATGGTCGTCTTCTCAGATAACATCCTCTTTTTTCCTCTTCTTCTCTTGCCCTCTTCTCTTCTTCTTCTTTCTTTTTGGACTCCTCTTTAGCCTGTCTTGATCACTCAGTTTTCAAGTACAATTTATAACTCTGGCACGCATTTCGCCCCAAATTCAACAACTATCGATTAATAGGGACTATTTTGGGCTTGTTCTCGAACTTCTTTAGAGCGTCAGAGACTATCAGTCTAGCATTGAGCATTTTGACTTTCATCAATGATTTTTCCTTGGTCATGATCCATCCTGACCGGGAAAAATCACGTTCAACGTCAGCGTTCCCATGCGACATGCAGAGAGCTACTTTTACTATCTTTGAAACAATGGGATACTTTGTCTGTCCTTGATGATTTTTCAGACTAAAAACCGAGTTCCATAAAACATCAATCCTTGCTGAAGTCATGTTCTTAGGCAAACTCGGTTCCAGCTGGAGCAAATTCCATTCGTCAATGGCAGCTTCAGTATTCGCACGGAAAGGCATAAATCCAACGATTTCCACAAAGTCGCTTGTTATTGTCTCAGGATTCGAATCATCCAGCCACAGGCACCGGAAATGCTGAAGGGCACTTTGACCTAGTGATTTCTCTTCAATATGGCGACAAGCGGCCAGATAAGCAGTTCTGGCACTACTTCTGAAGTTCAGAGCATCAACTTTTGTCCATTCGACAGGCATTTTTCCACGCCGTCACCGCATGCTACTTTATCGGATGAAAGAAAATCCCCATTTGAATTGGAGAGCTCAGAAAAAGTTTTTTTCCCTTCTGAATATCAGTCAAAGCACTTTGCTTGACAAAACGGCTGGCGGTCATCTTTGCTAGTCGACGCATTTCGTCATACAGAATGTGGATAAGTGGTCCTTCACCTTGAAACAACTCTGTGAACTGAACAAATAGCTTTCCAAAAGATATGACAAAGAGGACTAACGCTTTGGTTGTGGTACACTGGAGACTGCTATATAACTCTCGGTATCTACTAGACTTCATCAATTCTGGTCTTTTCTTAGGGGTGAATTTCAGAAAATGCTCACCAAGAGCATCCCATTGCTCATCAAGTCTATCAGCTGAAAGAAGAAGGGTTAGCCATCGACTTGGCACACGTTTCAGGAAACAATGTGGAGGAAGCTTGAGATTCTCCTGGATGGTACCAAAGTCTTCTAAACGGGCAGGCCAACCACTAAAGAAGTAGAAAATTCGAATCGCAAAATCGGAAACTTTGGATCCGTGATGGTCCAAACCTTTCAAAAAAGCGTTGTGGACTATCTGTATGTTGCATGTCCAATGTCAGCTAGGCCTTGGTTGCTGTGCACAGTTCTAACTTCATAACCTCCAAACTTTCTTGTTGACATTAGGTCTGTCACTTCCCAGCATCAAGACTTGACGGAGATCAAGGTTAGAGTATCCTTTAGAGCTTGCAGTAGGTGCTGGTGTAAATCTTCCGCTTTTGCGTGTCCTATGAAAAAGGACTGTCAGTGGCGTACAGAGACTCTTTCTTCGGTCTCCGACCAGTATCTAATCATGATATTCAACTCCTTTGCACCTTTGGCATTTGTAGTCTCATCGTAAAGCAACGCCAAGTAAGAAGATCCAATGTCGCGTAGAAGGTCCTTGCGAAAATGGGGCAACAGCGCCTCTGTTATGAAGTATGATACATTGGTCTCTCCAAGGCTGAGTTCCGCCGCCACTTCACCAGGGAACATAGCTTTAAAAATGTTCGCAATGCCATTGCAGGAAGCAGCGCTCATATCACGGATGACATTATTCATGGCCCAAATGAGCTCTGCCTTTAGGACCTGGTCCTTTCTAGAAATCAAATTTATTTTGGGGTTTGACGAGCTAGTTGTCTGTAATACAAGCTGCAGCGAGTCCAGTTTCGCTCTAAGATTCGAAACATGCTTTTCGCCCTCTGAGTGTTGGATTATAGAGTTCCATCCTCTAATGCTCATAAAGCTTTTGTTACACACTTTGCAGAAAGCTTCTTCGTCACTATTAACACTGCCTGCACACCAATCACTGACCAAGCGCTTAGTATTGTCCTCTTTTTTTAACCATGCGGTATTAAACTTGCATCTGCCCATTTTTAGCTCTTAAGCAGCAACCAAGCAACAATTGGCACAAAGCAAAAAAAGCATTAATATAGCAGCAAACTTTTCCTAAAAAAAAGAGAATAAGCATTAGTGTGAATCCATGTAAAAAAAAGAAAAAGAAAAAAGAATAATCAATCAACTTATGATCTTCTGGCAAGAAGTTATGTTACAGCTCATAAGCTTAAATCAACTATTTAGGAATATTACGACTAGAAAACTCCATGAAGGTAGCAAAGACTCAAGCCGGAAAAAGGAGAATACTAAAAGATAGCTTAGTAAAACAAGATATAGGGGCAATATAGGAACCAAGTTAGATGTAACAATGTCTTTTTGAACAGAAGAAAATGTTTCACAAAACATGCTGAGTGTTACAGTTTGAAACGTTTTAAATAAAACTCTTGTATATTTGCTTCGCCTGTCCTTTATAAGGAAAAAGACAGCAACCGCAAGTGCTTTCCAGCTGATGACAAGAAAAATATGAACTTTATGACCCTTTTTTTCTAAATTATGAACCATTTATGAACCTAGGTTAAAAATATGAACTTTTTTCATAATTATGAACCCAGTGGGAGGCCTGAAATTAAGACTTGAAATCATAACAGGATTAGTTTTAAAAAAAGGATAAAAAATTGAAAGCCAAAGTAGTACAAACAGAATATTAGTCGAGTTGTTTTTGAAACAAAATTGCTTTAGGAAGGCGAAGGATACAGACAGCAAGTGTATATCATGAAGGATACAGACAAGTGTATATTATCCTGCGAGCTTTTCAAAGATATTTGATTACTGAAGCAAATCCAATTTCTAACGCCGATTGTCTACTAAGCTTTAAACTTCTGGTTTTCTTTTTTAAGGTTTTTCAATTGTTGTAATTCCTTGTTAAAATATACACAAATATTTTTGCAATTACAAGTTTTTTGCTCTTTAAGCAATTTTGTGTCTTTTCATACTGCAGTCTTATCAAAAATATTTGATTATTTAAGCAAGTTCGATTTCTAACCGCGATTTCTACTAAGCTTCAAACTTGTAGCTTCAAACTTGTAGTTTAATGCATACAATGCATTACAATGCATAAATAAATTTCATCAACCCCCCGCTCCCTTTTTTATAAAATACTACATAGGCCAATCAGTTAAGTCTGCAGTATATTAATAATATATTAAGTCATAATTTGTATATAAAAGAATTCATGACTGTGAGATAGGAAAGATTCAAAACACTTGGCAAGCTCACCCAGCTTTTTTCTGCTTTTGCAGTTACGAATAATGCACTTTGTAACCATTTCTCATTGATTGACGCATACACAATAACCCATAAGTGCAGAAATAAGTGGGAGGAGCTTTTTGTTCGCACCGAGAATGAAGAGCCAGAAATCATCTGCGGTAAAATTGCTGTCTAATTACATAAACTGTGGTTTTAACAGAGGACAGCCAAAGTTTCAAAATCATAAAAATCAGTGCATCACTAACCAGCGAAAAGTTACCACCAAAGACGTACCAATTTATACTACTACAAAAAACGAACAGAGAAAAATCTCGGTAAAAAAAAAAAAAAAAAAAGCAAACGAGACTGCGGCCAGTGTAACTGGCCACTGGCCGCAGTCTCGTTTGTTGTTTTTTTTTTCACTGAGATTTTTCTCTGTTGGTTTTCTGTCATGGCTGGCCAAGATCGGCTTAAGATCTTTCATTATAATACTACATACTGGAAACACAAGTGCCCTTATGTTTGGGTAGTCTTTCCTAAATAATTAAGACAAAAAGTCAAACTTTTGGGTAAAGAGCAAGGGGCAGCCCCTTCATATACAGAATAATTTATGTTCAGTTTCAGTTTTTATGTTGCTCCATACTATCAGTTGACAAATTATTTATTTTTATTTGATTTCTGACTGTTTTTCAAATCATGGTAAGAAATGCCCCCCCCCCCCCCTGTGTAAATTTTCTCCTAGAGAATTCTCCCGGAAACTTTCCTCCCTACACAAAATTCTCCCGTGGAAAATTCACTCTCCCCACAGAAAATTACACCGAAAAAAATCCATATATTTTTTAATATGACGTAGTATAACAGATGTACGAATTTATACTGGGCTACAAAAGTCATGTGTATTGACGAACTCTTTTTGCTTCGTCTTACATGCCCCTCGGCCTACACAGCCTGATAAGCATTCACAGTGCGAAGTTCTCAATAAGCTATTGAAATAATATAATAATAATAATAAATAACATATAAATAAGGCCCTCATTTTGGAAATTTTTCAGCATCAATAACAATTTTTAGTTAAGAAAGTCTGTATTTTCCCAACCTTAATTACCATCAGGTTGTGGAATACAAAGTTCTTGTTTCTTTGGATAATATACAAAAAAAGATAGAAACTAGAAACAAAAATATTCTACAACTATCGAATAGATTTTTTGTCGGGTTTGGTTTGTAGAGAAGGTCTGAGGGGGTGATTTACCACCCTAACAAAGGAGTTTTTTCTGGACCAGAGCCAGCTTCAACCCTTGTCATTCTATCTGCCACATAATAGCCGTCCAAAAAAGAATACAAACCTCCAATGTCAACTAGACAAAGCTTAGCTTGGTTATCTGCGTAACCAACTAAGGCCATATTATCTTTCTTCTCATAAATCTTCATCTGCAGGAGTTCATTCCAGTACTTCAAAGATCGGTCCAAGTTTGATGACGCTAATGCTATTTTTACAACAGGATCTGAAAAAAATTTTAAAAATTCCAGGATTGAATATTCAGTTCGGGTGGAAGGGGGTCTCATCCAAATGGTTTTTTGTTATTGATAGACTTGTCTGTCGTTCTAATAGTTTAAGCCCTTTCCTAGAAAATGTGGGAAAATGCATGGAAACCTGAATGTTTGGGTCTAAGAACATGCTGTTTTTCCCGTAAGGATCCCCCACACTCCCAAGAAAGGCGTTCCGAATTACCCATAAAGAGTCGAATTGTCTAGAATACAGTACTCTTTACTCAACCCAAATTCGAGAAGGAAAAATTAATTCAAAGGAGTAATATAAAAACAAAAATATTTTCATACGCAGAAATTTCTTCTGAACACACAAACATAAAGCTAAGATTTATTTGCGCTACCACCTGACTATCACAAGCCCAGATGAGCTGAATTTGCAATTTAAACTAAAAAAAAAAACAAATAAAAAACAACATGCCAAAAAGGACAAAAACAATTAAAATTCACATAATTTATAAAGGAATTAAACAAATAAAAACACTAAGACAATTTCGCCAGTAGGGTAAAGTAAAGAAACAACTATAAAAACCGAGTAAAAAAAGTTGAAAATAAACATTGCACAGTGAGCTTTAAAAAGGGGAGGGGAAGAAGATTCACTTCAACAAATCAGCTACGTATGGGATAAAAAGTAATATCTTTCTCTAAAAAGTTTTATTAACGTTAAAATCGGAATTCTTGTTTTCCTTTCTTTAAGGGTGACCCAAATTGGCTTTCCAAAGTGACATATGACTACCACCCAAAAATAACAAAGAATGTCACTACGAAATTTAACCTTCAATTTCCACAAAGCTTATTAAATATTAACCTAAAAACAGTGACCGTTATGGCTCCATCAAGCAAGCATTAAAGCCATTAGGGGAGTTTCCTTACTTCGACACACCCAGCAGACCGGGGCTTATAGCTGGCTGGATGTAATTTAACTTTTGGAATTAGCCTCAATCAAAAAGGTTAATTAAAATACATCTATGTTTCGTAATCGTGGCTCCAGTTGGAGAGGTTCCTGAGTCTACACTTTTTATTTATTAAATCATTAAAAAAAAATCAAGAAGGAGGCCTGGGGCCCATTTCAGTAAATTATCGTACTAAAGCAATAAACCTTGGCAGGCAAAAAATCCCAATGCTTCCAGATGATTAGTATCATTTTTTTTGGAAATAAGAGCAACACAAAGCCATTACCTGAATCTCTTGGTTGAGGCTCCTCAACACAAAGCCACTACCTGAATCTCTGAGCAACCTGAATCTACCTGAGCAACACAAAGCCATTACCTGAATCTCTTGGTTGAGGCACCTCTTCAATGAAAAACTTGTATCCGCCAGGGCATTCCAGGTATTTCTTAGAATCACTAGTCAGAATAGGCCAATCATTAGCTGCTGCTCGCTCAAGGCATTCCTTTGACCTAATAATTTAAATACATTAGCATTTTTATACTCAGGCATAATATATAATGATAGGCTCGAATGGAGTTTTCCCTTCCCGTTAAAACAGCTGACTGGCTGAAAAAAAAAAATCGCATTTCATTTTGTCTTTTAAGTGATAAAAAATTTAGCTTAAAACTTGTTCGCCCTCTTTTTAAATTTATAAAAACTGTTTTTCTATAGCTTATAATCAAACTTCACAAGGCTTAAAAAGAAGAAAGAGAGAAGAGACTGTTCCCATAAACGTGTCAGCTTAAAGATAGATAGATATATGGATTTATTCAACAGCTCAACAATAAAAGTATATACAATATTATATACAGAGGGGCGCAACTTGAGTTTTGAGTGGGGATATAAAGAATGTGCCGACAAAATCGCCCAGTGTGTCGACAAATGGTGATACATAATCTAAATTAAGCTAACAACACAAGCTAAATTCCAAGGTGTTGGCGCTGCAATGTGATTCCGTAATACAAGATTTTATTTTGTGAAATAGAAAAAATCACAGACAGCAAAATCAGTACACAGAGCAGACGGCCCATTATACCAGGGTTTCTGCTGGTCAGAAACTGCTTCACACAGAGCCCTAAGAGCAGGAAAAATGTCCTGGTGTAACAACCATCCATCACTTCACAACCATGAACTTTTCCCGAATGTTCACCCGATGATTTTTTTTTCAATGCCTCAATATCGTACCGTTGTTTGACAGATTGGTCACTGGGTCAACTTCAGTTTGACAATCTGAGTCAATTTGCTAAGTCAGTGATTACAATTCTACCAGTGTCGAAGAAGACAAGCAATATTGATTTTAAATTTTGACTTGAACATACGCGCTTTTTTATTCTGAAAATCATTTTCGGGATGAATGGCATTATCAGTATATAAGACGGATGATCCCCCCCCCCGCCCAATAATATCTGTGATGGTCTAAACCTACTTCCTTACAAGCTAAGCGAGCAGTTTTGTCTTTTCAGTTCCTCAATATGCCACCCTTGGTTGACAGTTTGACTTCTGGGTCAATCCTCGGCGGATTGACCTAGTTTGATCATATGGTTCAATTTGCCCAGTTAGATCATTAAAATTCTACAAAGTTTGAACAGCCAAAGCAATGTTAAATTGAACTTTGACCTTGATATGCATCTTTTTTCTTTTATTTCGAGGATTCTACTGATTCCAAAAAACTTCGCTCATTCCTGATGTGCTAGTTTCCGCGCACACATCTTGTTACAGCACTGTTTTTGATCATCAGAGAAAAGTCTCGGAATCTTGGCACATTTTCCCCTCATTTCAATTCCTCAGTTAAAATGTATCAAATAGCCTCCCTATCCGCGATAACATCCGCGGAAATTTTTTAGTGAGAAACCATATACCTTGGACGCCATGAAAGTTTTTCCTTTTCGTACTCTCCCTTTCCTAAAAAAAAAACATTATACCCCTCAACACTCTAGATAAGGCTCAGTTGACATTTCCGACGTTTATGTAAGCCAATCTCTTATATTCCATAAGAAATGTAATGATTCTTTGCAGTTGTTTTTTTTACACTACACATCTCCAACTGATTGCAAATGCACGCAATCACTCATAAATGAAAGGGTAAAATACTCTCGATCTTTCGTCACCACTGATCACAATCCAAATTAAAAAAAAAAATTGGTAAGTAATCACACACCATGGGCGCCCCAAACGTCTTTCCTCTTCGTACTGCCCGTTAATTCAAGAACCACTTATGTACCCACATGGGCGTAGGGAGGGGGGGGGGGGCCGCTGCCCCCACAAAACCTTCAAATTTACATTAGATATGGCTGAAAAAGCAGATGGTTTGGAAAAAGCAGTTGATAAAACTCCATCACACTATCGACTGCCCCCCCCCTAGACAATATGCTGCCTCCACCCATGTGTACCCATACACCCGTGTACTCATATGTACTGATACACATCATACATCCCAATATAAAATTGACACTGACTCTTGTTCAGTTTTCACACTAGACTTTCTAACTGAATGTAATTGCAGGTCTTCACTCATGCACTCAATGCTAAAATACTCCTGACAGCAAAAACCGGCTGAGGCCGAATTTACAACTTCTAACGAGAAGGGGGGGGGGGCATGATCGGTTCAAAAGGTTAATTGCCAAATTCAACATTTTTATAGTTGTACACTTATTTTTTTTTTGCGTTTGAAAACGTTTCAACCTAAGCAAGAAATTATGTTCAGAAAAATAAACTTGCTTTAAAAAAAGCGATATTTATAAAATGGTTATCTACGAGATCCCAAGAAAGTAGACAAAAGATGAGCACCCCATTTTGAACATATACTTAATCGTCCCCCATCCCATGACCTAGAAACTGTACCTGATATCCCGCTTTTACAAACTGATAGAAGTGCTGATCTTCTCAGCACTGTAGAGGTAGAAGCAGCTGTCAAAAAGCTTAAAACGGCCGTGCATCGGGAGTAAATGGGATAACAGCAGAGATGGCAAAGACATCCCTTCAAAACTAGTTGAATGTATGGACTGCTCTCCTAGTAGCAGTTTGGAGCATGGGAAAGGTCCCACGTGATTGGACTAGAGGTATTCTAGTCAAACTGTTTAAGAAGGGAGATGCTCTTAACTGTGACAACTTGAGGGGGATCAACCTGACGTCAGTGCCAAGTATAATTTTGGCCATAACTACTTTGCACTGCCTGAAGACAGGTCTTGACTCACATCTAGGAGCAGAACATGGGTTCCGGCCTGGTAGATCATGTTTGGACCTTATTTTTATCCTCAGACTTATGGTGGATGTCAAGAGAATGGAATAAAAGCTGTATCTGCTCTTCATTGATTTTGAAAAAGCGTTTGACACCATCGATCGTGATGTTTTATGGAAGATTTTGAAATTTTATAGAGTACCTAACAAACCAATCCGAATAATAATGACCCTCTTTGAAGAGAGCGAATGTTGTGTCCAAACGGAAAATGGGGAGACACGATTATTCAAGATTCTCTCTAGGGTGAAACAAGGCTGTGTGTTATCCCTATTCCTATTCGTCCGAGTAATGGATTATATCCTACATCAAGAATCAGCCTTTGGTGTAAAAAAAAAAAAAAAAAAAAAAAAAAAAAAAAAAAAAAACACGCGTCCGTGATCTTTCTTACGGCAAAAAATACCAAATTCCACAGTTTTGCAAATAGGAGCTTGAAACATCTACATTAAGGTTCTCTGATACGCTGAAACTGATAGTGTGATTTTCATTAACATTCTATGACTTCTGGGGGATGTTTTCCCCTTTTTTCGAAAGTAGGGCAAATTTTTCCAGGCTCGTAACTTTTGATGAGTAAGACTAAACTTGATGAAACTCAAAAATTTAAAATCAGCATAAAAATTATGTAATTAAAATTATTTTCATGTATCTATTGATATTAATATTCCGTTTTTTAGAGTTTCGGTTACTATTGAGACAAGTCGCTCTTACTATACAGTTCGTTACCACGAACTGTTTGAAAGTCAAAGGCCAGAACCTCAAAGACTTAGACTTCGCACACGACGTAGTACTTTTAGAAGAGGCGAAGCAACTACTTGACACCATAGCGGACAAGGCTGAGAAAGTGGGACAAATAGTAAACGTTGGTAAATCGAAGAGCATGGCCAAATCCAACTCATCTTTGATCTTTAAATGCAACTGAAGAACAACCGAACAAGTCCAGGAGTTCAAATATCTTGGAAGTTGGATCTAATATGATGGCGGAATAATCAAAGAGATAAAAAGAAGAACTGGGCAAGCAACATCAGCATTCAACAAACTGAAACCAGTATGGCAAAGCAAAAAATACTCTTTGCGCCTAAACCTCCGTATTTTAAATAGCAATGTCATGTCAATTCTCCTTTATGCAAGTGAATGTTGGAAGCTGAATATCCAGCTGGAAAAACGTATCCTAGCATTTGAAAATGTCTGCCTCTGAAGAATTTTTAATATTTCGTGGCAGGACAGGGTCACGAACGTGGTAGTCCGCAGACGAACAGGTCAACCGCCAGTCACAGATCTCCTGAAGCAGAGAAGATAGACCTATCTTGGTCATGTCCTCCGAATGCCAGGAGACCGTCTTCCGAGTACTGTCTACGAGTGGCGAGCCGAGGGTGGGCGAAAAAGAGGACGACCGAAACACACCCTCCGGCGACAGTACGACCAAGACCTGCGGAGTGCTGAGCTGTCGTTACAACGACAGTGGGAGGACGTCACGGCTGCTGCTCCGCTCCGAGACATCTCGCGAGACTTCGTTGATGCCCTATGTGCCACACCTGGCCCAGGAGGAACTAAGGTAAGGTATCTACGAGTAAAACAAGATAATTTACATAATAAAACACTCGAGATAGCAGGCATAACTGGGTCAATATCCAAATATTCATTTAAAATTTAATTTCATTTTTCTTTTATTTGCAATTCCGTATTTATGGCATGTTTATTCCACATATCCTCTCCATTTTCCACTTACGGGTAATACGTTTCTCATTTTGCGGTTAACCACAAAACGTAGTATATGGAAATATAGGACTTCGGTGTAGACACAATCCCGTTTTTCCACGGCCATTTTTACCAATTAGACTAATTGGTAAAAATGTTCTACCAATCAAACTAAACGTACCATAAAGATCAAAGGGAAAATGCCAAGGAAAACGTCACAGTAATAGCACGTCACAAAACGTCACGGTAATATATTGTATATGACAATTTCGGTAAAATATAAGAGTTTTCAAGCCATATTGACCGCTTCAACACGCCACTGCCCCCTCAAAAATACATATACTACTTGCATATTACAAGTTGACATGTCTTGTGTTTTTGTTTAAATCTGAGACAAACTGCGCACTTTTCTGTCATGTTCCTGATGATTGGTCTACTTTTCCTAGATTAGCATTTTAATATGCACTTACGCTAATTTTCACTATTTCTCGCTTATTAGTCAACTGTTGTCAACATATTGTGATAGGTCTGTCCTATTTTATCTGGTTTGATTCCATTTCTGTGCCAGAAAAGTATCCAAGAGTTCAGTTCAGCGCATTTTCTATATATGAGATTTTTAGAATATTTGCCACCATCGCATAAGAACAAAAAACAATGCACAATTTAACAGTGTGCTAATTTCTGTGCGAGTCTGCCATTATAGAACTTGAAGCCATTTCATGGAATTGTGCCCGCGTTTTTCACCGAGTGGATTGTTTTTCTATTTAGTTTCTTTTTTCTTTATATTCCATTAATTCATTAATCCACTGTTCTTGCTTTTTATAGTGGATTCTCAATAAACCATTATAATAATTATTTGCGACGGTGTACCACAGATATACAAATTGGATGCGAAAGAAAAAATACCACTTCCAAAAAACTACACAATGATTACTAGAATAAGATTAAGAAAAATACCCTAATACTAGCCTGTCGGAAAACATACATTAAAAAATAATAATAAAAAAACAGTGTGTACTCTTTTATCAGGACTTGCGAGAAATACTTCATCTCCTTCCCCCCAACAAATAATTCTGTCTCCTTATCCCTCCCTAAAAAAAAGTGTTTTTGGAAGATTCAACAAAGTATAATCACTATAATACGTAAAAAAATCGTCATCTTTTAATGAAACTTACGTATACTGTGCGATCTCTATAATGAGAAATACATGCTTGCCTTCAGGCTTCAAGCCCAAGAGACACCTTAAACTAGTTGCGTAGCGTAATGAGATGGTTTTCTAATTAATAATCGGTTATCAACAACATGAAGAAGGATTCTCAATAAACCATTATAATTATTATTTGCGATGGTGTGCCACAGAACAATCAAGATATGCAAATTGGATGCGAAAGAAAAAATACCCCTTCCAAAAAACTACAGAATGATTTTTTTTTTAATCCCTCGTCTCAGCAAATTTAAAGCAAATATCAATTACAAGAAATTGAAAAACGTTTAAAATTGCAGTAGCATCGAGTATCTTAATTAGCAAGCAAAAACAAACAAACTAGTATATATAGTCGTAATAGGAATTCTTTTATTCAAAACTGAGAATGTTGTTTCCAGTAAAGTGTCAAAAAAGACAAAAAAGTTCACGAATGGAGCGCATGTATTTCAAATGGACTTCACTCAGATTTGACCGTAAAAAGATAATGCCTCTTACAAGGAGACAAGTGTCATTCCTTGCGATATTATCAAGCAGAAATTTTGAACTTACGACCTTGAAAAATTGTGAAACTAAAAATCACCGAAATCCACACTACATTGCCACAGACGAATATCCTTCAGAGTAAATAAAACACATACGGCATTAGATTTTACAATCTCTACCGGCGGTGCTAATCTCCGTTTCATGGCCCTTCAGCCAAGAAGTGCAATAGGGTGTTGTGGGCCAGGTTTGAATGCTTCATACATTGAAGCATACATGATCTTTCAGCTACACTGAATTAAATGGCTAGCTCAAAATTTTATCATGTGGCATCGGGGCAATAACAGTCATGGGATGCAGGGGGGGGGGCCGAGTTGCCTTCCAATGTTTTTGGTCACTTAAAAAGGGCACTAGAACTTCTAATTTCTGTTCAAACAAGCCCTCTCCTAATCTTCTATGACAATTAGTTTCATACAATCATCCCTGGGAGACAAAAACAAACACACATCTTTGATCTTTTTTTTTTCTGGCAAAAAATGCATAATTATTCGACTCAGGCTGAGCTTACAGAGTCAGGGCACGGACCCCCATTCAAACCAAATAACCAGGGACACCAGGAGCTAGCTCCTATCCTCCCGGACAAAGGGTCTCGAGTCAAGCGCGCACTCCATTCAGCTAGGACGGCTCTTAATAAAACACATTGCGATAGCAACAAGTAAAAGTCCCTAAATGATAGATATAGTGATTGATACAAGCCAAAAATATAATTTGATTTGTTACAACTGTTGTTTTACACCTGTTACGTAAGTTCATTTGGTTGTTATTAAGACGATTGTATTTCAGATTAAATTGGTACTGGGGGGTTACCTTTTTGGGGTGTTGTCTTTCGTGGGTGCAGTAACTTGATCACCATTCCCAGTTTTCTAAACTTTTTACAATGTTTTACAATTTGTGAAAAATTAAACCCTACGGATTTAGAATTATTTAAAAAAACAAGATACTGAAACCCTTTCTGTGACACATGGCATAAGAATATGCATTTTTGTGCTAAGTCACATGGTTGTGAGCAGAGAGAAACTGTTTTTAGAGCTATCAGCCCAAATCTCGTAAAAATATCTACATATCTTCCTAAAGGTTTTGATGGGGCCCATTTATGGGGAAGGGATAACAAAACAAAAAAGTGATAGTTACCTTATGGTAATTCCAATGAAGTCATTGCCCATTTTATAAGTAGATATGCCATAATTGTAGGTCAACTCCATGACAAAGTGATCATCTTCTGGCCCAAATCCAACCATTGTTTTGCTCCACTTTCCATCATAAGGTCTTAAAAAGAAACAGATGAGCAGTATACACACTGCCAGGTTGAGAAGGAGATTCAGAGACTCAAAATAGTTAATTCTGGCCCAAGTTAGACTAGAACGAGATTACGAAAAATATCCTAATGCTAGCCTGTCGGAAAAAATACATTAAAAAAAAAAAAAAACAGTGTATACTCTTTTATCAGGACATGCGAAAAATACTTCATCTCCTTCCCCCCAACAAATAATTCTGTCTCCTTATCCCTTCCTAAAAAGTTTTTTTTGGAAGATTTAACAGGGTATAATTACTAACCTATGTAAAAAAACATCGTCATCTTTTAACGAAACTTAAGGATACTTTGCGATCTCTATAATGAGAAATACATGCTTGCCTTCAGGCTTCAAGCCCAAGAGACACCTTAAACAAGTTGCGTAGCGTAATGGGATGGTTTTATAATTAGTAATTGGTTATAAATTACATGAAGAAAGATTTTTTCCCTCATGTGGAAGGTGCAAAAATCAGTAGCGCAGGAAGGAGGAGAAATACATTATGAGGGTGCAAGCACAAATTTTAGTGTTTTAGGGTAAATTTCATTCTAGCCTTCCTTGTCATAAAAAGGTTCTGATTGCTGAACTAATACCTAAACTGACACATTTACAAATTAGATTGACAATTACAAATTAGAAATCAAATCTAGGTTAGTTGTTCAAAATATAAAGAAACATAAAAAAAAGAATTTCTGGAAGTTCGAGCAAGTTTTATTTTTTTTAATGAAATAATGATATAAAAAAATTCTAGCTTGAGCTAGAATTACACAAGGATTTAAAATCAATACGATTATAAAGCTAGACTGGGTGAGACGCCCTCCAGTATTAGCCCATGTCTCCCATGATCAGTTTTTACCCCAAACCTAGGCATGTTGTCGCATGTTTGAGCTATAACCATTTAAGGAGTTTCAATCTGCACAAATGGATGACCAAAGAGGGGTCATGCCCCTCCAACTACAATCCACCCTCCCCCAACAGATTTTTAGTGGAAGGAGAGCCACATCACTTCTCTTCTATTACAAAGAACACCTTCTAAACAAGAGTAATACTGTAAAGCTTGTTGATCCTTAAGAGCAAGGGTTACATACTTGTGCTAATTAGCCTGTCTTTTATTCATTTCTAATACATTCTAGGGTAGGGAAATTCTCATGAAACTGGTTATGCAACGAGTATAAATAAAAATGTAAAGCAATGACCTACAATCAACTTCTCAAAAATCTTGGAAGATTTTCTATTTAGCTGGCTCTATGACGATATCAAAGAATCGCTTGATCCACGGCAATTTGGATTCCGCCCTAAGCACAGCACTATACACTACCTTGTCATCATGACGGAAGAAATCCTAAGCCACCTTGAAAATCCTGGCTTTTACGTCGATGTTCTTATTGGGGACATGGTCAAGGCGTTCGACCTCTTAGACCATTATATCGTCGTTTCTGGAACAGCTGAAATGAAAGCTCGACAAATTCTTGTTACAGAGATGGCCAGTTTTCTGAGCGACAGGATGCAATGCGTTGAACTTAAAAATACACAGACAACAAAGATGTAAAAGTTCCTCCCTATCATCTGCGGAGCCCCTCAGGGTACCAAACTTGGGCCTTTGGCTTTCCTCATAACTGTAAACAAGCTGGTAATCCAACTAAAACATAGACTGAAATTTGCAGACGACTTGACACTACTCACCTTTCCATTGGTCTCGTCCAAATCACAAGCACTCAAGTACATCCTTGAGGAGCTGCGGCGTCAAGCAAGCGAGGCCGAACCTCAAATCCGCACTAAAAAAAGTGTAGTCCTCCGAGTCAACTTTACAAAGCATATTCCGGAACAAATAGAATCTGAGGTTGATCTTAAAACAGTGGAGTCCGCAAAAATTCTTGGGATCATAATCGACAATAACCTTGGCTGGGAATCCCAAACCTCCAAATTGGTTCAGAGAGGAGCCAGTCTTCTCAGACAATTTGCCCAGCTACTAAGATTTGGACTATCCCCCCACAACTTGACCAGCCTCTTTAAAACCTATGTTCATCCTGCCCTGCATTATGGATACCAGGTTTGGCACCCCGGACTCACCAAAGCTCAGGATCTTAAAATCGAGCGAATTCAAAAACGCTCATGCCGAATCATCCTTGGGCACGAATATAGATCATACGAGGAGATTCTGACATCAATAGGCCCAAATACACTATCTGTCATAGGACACGAGTTGCTCATGACTTTTGGAAGGTTCAGCCTGTCGTCGGATCTTTTTCGTAGCATCCTGCCAGAGTTTCAGCTAGCTCCTGAAAATCTACCCCCCCCCACCCGGGGGTCAAAGTGGAGAAAAAAATATTAAGCTCCCTTCGGCTAATTGTAGTGCGCGATACGATCACGTCTTTTTTTGACATGCCAGTGCTATTCTTTTGGATATTTTGGCGTAAGAATAAACTTGATTGATTGATGATTGATATCTTAGAAACAACAACATAGACTGTTTTGGTTTTTTGTTTTGAGGCAAAACCATGAAGGATTAGCTTGTACTGATAGAAAAGAAACGAAATCAAAGAAATTGTAACGCAATTCTTTTGTTTGACCTGGCCCTTTGTTTAGAGAATAAATACAATTTACAAATTTTTGTTTGTAAAAAAATACAACTGTTTTTGCCTGGCATTTTTTTACGGAATAAATACACATTGGGACTTAACATAATAAATTCATTTTCCTTATTAAATTTTTCCAATCATACTTGATGGCTGGAACATTTTCACTGCTTTGATATTATGATGCTATATTTAAATGGTTATTATGGTTACC